>NC_133652.1:29766413-29936370 GCF_009905375.1 Apium graveolens
AAGTGCTGATTTTTCTATACATACATCAATTCCTCTCACTAATTATGTCTCAATCACATATATAAACCATGTTTATCCTTTTACACAAAATCACATCTTCCTACTAACAATTAGAAACCACTACACAAACGTAATAATACTCAACTACTTCTGATTTTTTATTTTCTCATAGTTTTTTATGTATCTATCATGTAGTTAAAAGTTGAATTGATTCGAACTAATTTGCTGAATATATACTATTTTCCAGATTTTTAGCAACAATGTTCTATCAACTATCTTCTCTCGACCTCTCTAGAACCACCTGGAAAATTAAAGCAAGAGTAACTCGAATGTGACCTTCGGTTCCAAACTATTCTACCACAATCGATGTCATCAAGAGATATAACCTCATTCCGCTGGATGATAGTGTAAAATCTATTTTTTTTACTTATAATAGTTACATAAATTATATTTAAATATCAATCTGTTTATAAAATGTTTGCTATGTTTAACCACTTCTTCACCATTGTTTGTTTATGTAGGATTGTCATGTACATGCTTACATATATCCAGATTACTGAAAAAATGCATTCTGATAAGATAGTGGAGGGTGGCGTATACGTGTTTTCTAATTTTTACACCAAAAAATATCTTGGAACACTAAAACATGTTTCCTTTAGGTTAATAATTAATTTCTCATATACGACAACTGTAGATCCTGTTGATGATGATGATGTTATGATATCTACCCACAAATTTGAATTTGTGGATCTGAGTGAATTATTTGTTGTTGCACAAGCAAACGGTGGTACAGAATTTCCAAAATTTGCAACAGGTTTTGAGGACACAATCCTTTTTTTAAATTTTCAAGTAATTTTTTTTCACACAAAGTGTCTAACGTCAAGATTGATTGTAGATGTTATGGGAGTATTAGAGAGTTTTGAGGAGCTTTCCAAGATTGATACTAAGTTTGGTCAAAGGGACATTGTCCATTTTCATATTACTGATGAAAGGTATTAATTTTCTTGGTTTTTTCTGATTATTGTTTGTGTACATATATTTAATATTATTTTCCATGTTGTATGTTTACTATTACTTCATCTATTATTTTATTCCAGGCATTCCTCCAAAGTTACCGTGTAGGGTAATCTTGCAATTGCAATTGATGCACGTTATAAAGAGATTCCAAAAGAAGAGCGAGTGATTGTCATATTGACCACTACCAAACTTAAGATTTTTTATAGTTAGTTAATTTTTAATGAACTAACCTCTTTATTAATAAAACTATCAAAAATATTACAGCAATGAAGTTTAATTTTCAAATTTTCTTGGTTGCAGCCTCTGTTCAGAGTAGCACTATACCTGCTTCCAAAATTTATCTAAACCTGGACCATGATGCTGTTTTTGAGATGAGACAGAGGTTCACATTTGAGTAATTATGGCACTTTTGTATATATTTATTCTCAATACCACAATTATTACATGTACTTCATTTCTCAAATTAGACTCCGTGAAGAAGGTTGCGTTCCTTCGAGAAAAGCTATATCATCATCAACTCAATTCGAAGGGTCAATTTATCATACTATTCATACTTTCATGCTAAAAGAACTTAGTGAGAAAACTGCAACTGATTTTTTGAAGGTATTAATTAATTATTTGCTTTACACAATTTTACTAACTACATATCTATAGAAATTTGAGTTTATTTTTTTTCTACTGCCTCCAGATAATTTTATTCATCATATGTTAATCATTTTTTAGATGATTTTCCTATACAAAGTGAAAGTTAATAATGTGGAGGAGAGTGTCGGCTGATGGTACCGTAGCTGCAGCAAGATGGATTGCTCTGGAGAAGTCACAAAATTGGAAAGAAAATATAAATGCTCCACATGCAATCAAAACAATCATGTTCCTCAAAAAAGGTTGTATAATTGTAAACTAAACCAGTTTACAGTTATAGGAAACTTCAAAAAATCACATAAGTTCTTAATCATTTTTTTTAATGTTTAGGTTCAAGATTTTTCTACTTGCAGAAGACTCTACAGAAACGTTTAATCTCAAGGTATGCCAATTTGTTATTATGGTATCTTTGTTTTAAATTCAACTTTTAATTTCTATTTGTAATAAATTTATTTGTCAGAGTCAATTATTTTTTAGGATTCAGGACATATCCTCCACATATTAAGGCTATTGCAGGGAAAGAGATTACACTACGAATTCAGCTCAATGATGATAACATCATCCTCAATAGTTCAATTTACTATGCAATTGATGCTTATGATACTAATGGCTCCACATCTTCCATGTCTGCAAATACGGTGGCCTCTGAAATTTCAAACTCAGTAAATATAAGTCTTATTGTAATGCTCAGATTTTATCATATGATCCTTAAACTATTTATTTTTTGTATCTCATATCATTCACAATTGATGATTCAGTAACTATATTTTTTACAGTCTGATATGGTAGAAATTACAGACCATGGACATACTCCAGGATCTGCTAGATCTACCAGCAAGAAAATAAAATTGGTAAGCAGTTTGTTATTATTTTACCACATATAAAAGTGATAACCTTGACACTTTTCTGATATATAGTTCAATGATAAACCTGAATTCTAATTACACCCATTTGTTTCTTTTTTAGGAGAGGTAAATGTCCATTTTTGCCTGGATCTTTGTTCTGAATGCATAGGGATTTGATGGCATTTCCAGTTTTTTTTTATTTTAGTCGTACCAATCCATTTTTATTATTATTGTCCAGACACTTTTAAGTGTAATGTTTCCATATTTTGCATTTGCTTTAAAACAATACAAGAGATTCGACAAATTTAATGACTATTAGTGTAATGACTCTTTTCTTTCAGGGGTTTTGTATGGTCGGAGTGTCAAAGTTTATACATATTATATTTAATGGTTTCCGCGTAAAATTTTTTAACTAAGGATTTCTCCCATTGGACAGGCTCTTATAAGTTATAACCATATGTACTTTTACTTTGGATGTCTCACTTTGGGAAGATTAGTCATATGAGTTCACTCATCTATCAACGTAATTATCAAATTTGATATAAATTAATGATCTAATATGATGATCAAGTAATAGTTTTAACCTATATATTTGATCATCTTAATATAACCATGATGATCAAGTAAGTATCTACGTAGACACTACTGGAAATATGTGCAATCAACACCAAAGAATAGATGTTGGATATTCTACTGGAATAAATACTGTACTATTAGATTACTAAAAATTGATACAAACAAAACTCTGCTACAATAAAAGCAAAGGAGACAACAACCAGAAGGAGCTAATTTATTCCAACACCAACTTAACCAAAACATAAGATTGTATAATTTTGTGCATCAACCATATTTTACAAAATCCAAAAATTTAAAGATCAGATTTAAACAGGTGCTCATGGTTGGTACGAATCTGTAAGTTAACGAACACTGAAACACTACAAATAAGTTAAGAACTAACAACAAGTGATTTCTACACAGGATTAAACTCTTCTTTTTTTTAAGAATATTAGGATCTCTTTCATTTACAGAATTTATGGAACACTTAATACAATTCAAATAAAACTATGGTAGTCGAAATAAGAAAGTTATCCTATAATGTGACATCTTGCAAGAAGGTTCTTCGTAAAAATCATTAGCTCAACATTAGTCTATTTACCTGATGGTTGTCCGTTGATGAACACTTGCAAAGTATGGCCAGCTGACATAATAGTAAGAATATGATATTTTCCATGATTGAGGAACCATTCATTCGATGTTATATTCACGATGGAGAGAACAGAGTAAGAACATAAAATTAGTTTAAAACAGATATTTCAAAAGACACGATAATGATTAATATCAGTAGACGATAATACTTACTCTATAAGGTACCATAAATAATCTGAGGAATCTATGGTGAGATTTAACTGCTCATACAACCCCCATTTTTCTAGAGTATCACCCTCATCAGCAGTTAGAGCTTCTTCGGTGAAAGATTGTCAGTGGAAACCTGCACTAACAGGGAGCATCTTCATACGAGCACCATGGAAACCTAACTGTAAATATTATTATTTGGGGTGATATTAGCTGAAGGATTGCTAAATAATATTTATATGTTTGGGTTTATAACCTTTAAATATAAGGACAGAATGACAAAAATCATTTTCCATAATGTCTGTCATTACAAATCATAAATGATGCAGACATAGTTAACATTTAAACAAAAAGAATGTCGGCTTGGATTGTTTCTCCGATACATATAATCAAATAAATCTAACAATGATTATTATTATTTTAATTATTGTAGAAAGTACAATCAAACTAATCATCTGACCATGTGGAATATGACAGATTTCTGGAGTGGATACATGGACCTTGGTCCACCATTCAAAATTTGCCCGCAACAATGAATCATGTACCTTATCAATTTGTCAACACCTTTATAGAATTACAAGCAACTATTATTTAATTAATCTATATTTGTATATCACTTCTCCTATTATAGAGTTCTTATTTATCTATCTATCATTTACTGCATAAATAGAAAAATTGTTCAAAGATGCTGGGAAGATCCTCAAGGATTTCACCATTATTATTTTCCCGATGCCAGTTTCTTACATGAATTAGAGAACAGGCTTATTACGTTAGAGCTTGGTTACAACCAAACTCAGCAGCGAGAGAAGCATGAGAAGTTGTTTACAAGTTTAAACGAAGACCAACTTCAGGCATATACTTCTATGCTCAGCAGTGTCGTAAATAATGCTGGTGGCGTATTTTTTGTATATGCTTCAAGTGGCCGTGGGAAGACATTTATCTAGAAAGCACTATGTTGCAGACTACGTAGTTTAGGAAATAATGTGATTCACGTGGCTTACTCTAGAATTGCAGCTACGTTTCTTCCAAGAGGCGAAACCGCTCATTGCAGATTTCACATTCCGCTAAAACTTGACCAGTGCTTGGTTCCAGGTATTAAACATGGCTTAAATATTGGAGAGTTAATTAACAAACCAAGAAGTAATGAAGAATATAAAGAATGATGCATAGGATAAATATGGGGGAAATAATTGACAAGTCATAGTGATAATATGTTGCGGTTTAGCAGTCTGAAATCTAGGAAAAAATGCAGTTTAACAATTAACAAAATTACATTAGGACAAGCGTATATTGCTTTAAAAACTATAAGGAAGACTGCTGACAAATATTCAGAATCAAAATAGTAAACTGCAACTAAGTAGTAGCAAAATCAGGCCAAAATGGTAAAAAAACAGAGCATAAACAAGGATTGTCAAATACTACTCAACAACTACTATATCAAAAGTTACTTCATCTGCCAGCAAACTAAGAACAACTACATCGTTAACTTTCAGTCTGTTTTCCCGCATAAATTTGTTCCAGCCGGCCGAGAACCTTCTCTTTCCATTAGTCACGTTAATTTCAGTGTTCCAAATTTGCCCAAATCTTCTACGATAGGATGCAGGTTCCCATCAATTTACTACAAAATTATTGTTTCCAATTCATAATTTTGGGTATTTAAGAATCTTCCACTATTGTCCACACTAAAAATAATAAATTGAAAACTTACCAATTCGTTACAGTGTGTACCCACATGAGATTTCGTAAGAGTAAATGCAACTTCTTCAATAATGTTTTCGCCCATTTCCTCAAGTCCATCTTCGATATTGTCGTCTCCTTCACTATTATCAATAATATCAAGATTATCTATGTGATTGTATTCGGTCTCACTATCATGACCATCTTTATCATCACTAATTTGGATAATTATATCATTATTTAGTTCTTCTCCTTCTTCTGATATTATTTTTGTGTAATCTATGTCATCCACGTTTAAAAATATAGTAATATGATACATTATGCTTCATTATATTATTATAATGATATATTAAATTGTGTAAAAACTTAAAAAGTAGTTGAATATTCTTTTTTTCGCATATCTTTCATAAACCAATGCCCAGGTGTAATATCAGGTCTCGAAGGTATTAAATCATATTCCACCTCCATCCCATCGCTCCTGTAAATTCTCATCCTAGCTTCATTATTTCCATCAATCGTGATTAAAAAGGTATCACGTCTCTGTAGACTATATTGCTTGAAGATTTTCCCACTTTTCCAATATCCTGTGTCTTTTTTATACGATACTGGAAAAATAGTATCTCCGCAACGTACTGTATTCGCGTTGGAAAGCATATGATCATAAAATAGACGAACCAGCATTGGTGGAATCTGTCAGGTAACAATAGTTTAGAAGACATTATAGTACATATTTTCGAAATAGTAAACTAAAAAATTAATGTATGTATCAAGTCAGCTTACAATTTCTTTGTAATGCCACGTATGCAATTGCATTACATGTAAAAAAGATGCAGTCCTATCTTCAGTTCCTGTTCAAAAGATATATAATTAAAAAGAATCATAGATGTAACATTAATCATTTATTCTCATATAATGAATATTATTATTACTAATATAGCACAAAAGGCCAAATATTACCTAATGACATTTCATGTGGTCGAATATCATCACTTTTGAACAGACAAACATGAACCAGGTATTCGTCCAATAAAATAAGTGAATCGAACACAAGAATGTCAAATATTTTCACTCCACTATACCTCACGATTTGTTTCCATCCATTAACAAAATAACAATCATTGTGGGATTTTTTAATTTTAACTTCCCAGGTTTTATACAGAAAACACAACTGTATTGTGTCCCCGTCTTTCCATTGTCCATATAATTCTGACATTTTTTTCGGAAGTAGCTGTATCAGTAAAATAATCAAAAAGTTAAACATTTATAATACAAAAAAGATATAGGAAAACATTTATGTATCAACCAACCATTTTACTTATCCATGGGCCAATATCAGATGGGTGGATGGTATGGTCGTAAAAACTTAATTCCCTTCCAAGTACGCTAAAAAAATACCGCATCCCCGCCTTTTCATCCTCCAAATCATCCAAATCCAGAATGAACTCTTTTTCTTTTATATTATTAGGTATATTCACACAATTTTGTGAATCACAACCAGAATAATCTATTGCCAGACCAGATGAATTATATATCTCAATAAAGAAATTTTCACCTCCAATATAATTCAACAATACCGTATACATTTGTCGGACATTATGGCTTTTCATAAAATTTTCAAATCCAAGTAATTTTTTATTATCACTATCATAAAATCCTTCACAATTAATTCCTCCTCTACAAATAAGAAAGATTTGTCGAGGAAGTTTGGCACAAAATTCCATGGCGAATGGTTTTGGTACTCTCTGTAATCAATATATACGCAAACGATCAATTTCACATTTATATTAATTGCCAACGACTCTATATTGAGTATTGTATTACATACCAATGAACCAAAATAGTTATGTTCACAAATTCCGACTAAGAAACTTTTCCTCTTAGCTTTTAAACCTTCTTCTGTGCTTGATAAGCGACCTTGCAAAATTTGATAATATTGAAATCATTACGTAATTTTTAAAATATATGTTAGAACTAGGCTAACTAGGCTAACTTTTTATTCATCCAAACATCAACTTGGAGTATAATGTAGAGGTTAAATATCACAAGCAACGTATAAATTATAAATAATAAAATAATTTGACATTACTTAGCAAAAGATTGTTATGTAAATCATATTAAATTACAAATAATAATACACAACACATTATACTATAACTCTCCAAAAGTGGTGATGTAGAATATATGTGTTTTTGTACTTTCAAACTAAGTACAAACTAACCTTCATCATTTTTGCATGAGAGAGATGGTACAGTGCTAAACTGTGACTTGCAACAAGAGCCGATACGATGATATTTTATATTAATAGAAGTTATAATCTAAGATCATTTTACAATGCATCTTGGTTTTTGTAGGATTTTTTCACATTGTATCTTTCGAATTTATGCAGCTTACTTAATTGTTGCAATGATTTTCAATCTAATTAAATGAATATATTTATGAAAATTTGACCAAGATCGATATATATATATAGGTTTTTTTTAACATATTAGACAGTTTTAGGTAAAATAAGACAACTAATATATTTATGAACAATACATTTTTCATATATTTAGCTTACTTAAATCTTTATATGATTTTGTAGAATCACTGGAAAAACTTCATGAAGATTTGTAATGAATCAATCGATATCTTTTCAAATTTAAAAGAAAATAAGATCTAGAATAATGAAATTTGTAATTTACATGCTTCCTTGAAAACGTGTGTTTGTTTCCAAAGTTAAATTAAAAAAAATAAATTAAAACTGATAAACTGATTTTCCTTTATTTTTAAAATATTTTTACTCGGATTCTCAATAATCATTTGTACAATTTATCGGCAATATAAAAGAAAAGAAATAATTGTTTTAGCTTCTTTCTACAAACTAACTAAAGGAAAGTTTAAAATTACCTAGGTATCGCTTATCAACTTTTCCTTCCTTTTGTATCCATATATATCAATCATAAATCATTACAATTTCATCTTTTCATATCAATCAATTAATGTAGTGAAAAATAATTAAAGATTATGAATCAAGTTTTTGACCACCAAACATTAGAAACTCCTGTAGTTGTGGTACAAGGTCATCGTTAAATGACATAATATTAATATTATTACTTTTAGGTTCATATTTTTCACATAATAATTTATAAGTTATTAACAATTATTGAACTTTTATATTTTTAAAAGCCTCAATAGCAATAACTAATTTTCGTGCGTCAAGATATATCTTAATCTTGATTTGGAGGTGGTAATAATAATGAGAGAAATGTGTTTTTATTATAAGTTATGTTATATTAATATTAAATATTAAATATATTAACTTCATTTATTTATTTTTACTTTTAAATTATAATTATATTATTTATACATTTTTTTGTTAATATCTTATCATGTTTTTTGTTTCAGACTTGAATTTAAAGGATGTGATGGACCGCTTTTTGCCGAGTGAAATTATTAGTTATCATCAAAAATCTTAAGGATTTAAAATTGCCAATATATTCGATAAAATATTAAGACCATAGTATTTTTAAATGCGTAGTGGTATTGGATATTGGATCTTTTAACCGGTTCATTGAATATTTGTGGTGGGAATTCATAAAGCATTATAAATTTTATTTATATTTATTAGCAATTTATCAATTTTATGTCTTTCATTTATTATACAGTAATGCACGCACAATTTGTTTTAGTGATGTAATTTCACTAACATAATTAATTTAAAAATATTTTTAACAAATTTAAAATTTACTCCATGTACATTTTTATAATCGTAAATAATTAAATATAATTATGTGTTTCAACATACTAATTCAAGGATTAGACACCTATGTCAATCTTTGCATTTTTTTTAACAATACAAAGATATGATGAATTTTGCGATATTGCACTTAAAAAATTTTAAAATAAATTTTGTATATTGCAAAAAATTCAGCACGGGCTATATTACTAGTTTCTCATATAATATTCCCATTTGTATTTGAGATTATTTGAATGGCCTTATGTCTGACCATCGTCACCTCCGATCATTTTAATACAAAAATTTAAGTTTGATTCAACAACTAATTCAATAATTAATTATTCCAAACTATGATCCAAATTTTTAACACCGCCACGTTCCAAATGTTTTTTTATATATTATAATACATGAATTTTATAATAACTATTTATTCTTAAATTTAATATTTAATCATTATCAAGTCATTATATTATATTTGATAAATTAGTTAAATCAAAGATAAAAAATTTTAATATACGTAAAATAATTAAAATTATATACTTAATTACTGAACACACATTTGTTTCATTAATTAACATATAAAATATCATTAACATTCATTAATTAATTATAAATTAATTTTAAATATAATAAATTGAAAATATACGAATAACAAAATTATTGTTTTATATTAAAATAATGTTGAATTAAAATTTGAAACGATAGTGATGCAAATTTTGATCAACATTTATATCATATAATTGGAGAAAAAATTGAGATACTCGTCCCACAAGTTGGATCTTTGTATTACTATTACTACTACTGTTAGAGATGCTGTAATAATTTAAATAAATAATATATATACTTATCAGATATTTAAATATAATTAGAATGATACAATTAAATAAACCATAATAATAAAAAGAACTTCCAGCAAAATACCCAATTCAGCTAAGTTTATTATTATAAACAAGTGGGATAATATTCCAAGCTAATAAGTCAAAAATGCTGACCAGGCACCAACTAGATTTTGTCCAAGTACGAAAAGTATCCGGAAAGCTAGTCTCGTGAGCACTAGTATATAAATTAACAACGTTAGCCTCGCGGAAAAAAAAGAAAGAATACAATTAGTACAAAAGAAGAGACTGGAAGAATATTAATAAATAAAATAATTATCAATAAATAAAAAAGAGCCTCTAAGAATAAAAAAAGGCCAATAAATAGAGGGTGTTTTCCTGCAAAGAGGACAGAAGAAAGTGCGGGGTGTCATTACCAACTTGATATTCACCAAGGTACACACCCTTTTCTCCATTCTTTTCTCTTTTTTATTCATATATTTTATCTTCTGTTTATTAATCTTGATTTTTATTTTTTGTAAATTTTAAGAACATGGATATGTTATTGATTGATGGGTTTGATTCAAGAATTGCTACAATCTTGGTTTGGATTAGGATTTATGTATGGGGGTTAAATTTGAGTTGGGGGTTGAAAAGAATTTAATTTTTGATGTTCTTGGTGAATCTTTAGCTAGATACATATACATATGTGTACTTTTATGGTATGGGTTAATAAGATTTGTTGCAAAATTCAAGCCTTTTCAAGAATTTGATGGTGCTAACTTACTTTTAAGAAAAAAGATGCTGTCTTGATTATGAAAAGTCAGTTTTTTTTTAACAAAGATTGTGTTAAGTTAATTCTTTTGATTGGGATAAGTAGTGCTGGTAGAATTGTTTTATCAGTTTTGGATTAAACAATTTCTGTAATTTGTCTGAAAAAGAAGACCTAATTGAAACCCGTACTTTATTTTAAGCAATTGAGATACCGATTTTACTTGATGTATGTCGAATTTGTTATAAGTATGCATATGTAAAAGAACTTGATTAGCGTATATAATCATGTTGGTAGGATACCAATCGACGGTGAGCATTCATATTTAACAAACAGTAGGCTGTATGTCAGAAGTTCTTGAATAATTGTAGACCCAATATCTTTGTTTGATTGGCATCCTTGTGGGATAAAGATTCTTAACTCTTGGAGATATATAAGTTGGTAATCAGTTAAGCAGAATAGAATCTTGATCTATAATTTACATTAGTAATGCGAATAAAAAAAATCAGTATTAGCTTCTTCGTTGTATAATTTGTCACCGAATTGGGAGAGTAAACTGGCAAATGGTTTTTTGAAATATAAAGGGAAATTATTGAACATGGAGTGTTAGTGGATGATCTTTTTATTCGTTCCATGTATATTACAAGAAATTTTGTTTAATGTAATTTCATGTTTTTGGATTTCAGGAAAAGCTTTACATTTTATGGATAACAGAGCTTATTGTGAGGAGTCATCATTGGAGCTGATTAGAGAGTTGCTAATCACCATCTCTTACTCCGTACCAGACAAAAAAATTGATTCTGGTGCATTTGAGACCTTTGAGGACGAAGACAAGGCTGTTAAAATAGACACTGACGAAGTTGATGATATAAGGTCCAAGTTGATTTCGATTTCTAGTAAGCAATCACCAGACTCGAATCTGACTAGGTGCAATGGGCACCCATGAGGGTGGTATATAAGATAGTTCGTATGGTGGGAGATGCTTGAACTTTTCATTATTTGTAGAACTCCCTTGTGCATGTAAAAGTTTGTTTTAGTCCGCTCTTTTGTTATATGCTTCTGGTGGCTGGTAATGTGAAATTACATGGAGTTGCATCTCCGCAAAATCGTACAACTGTATGACAGAACCAATATGAAATTCTCCTTTTATAACAGAAGTTTTGAAATTTGTTTCAGATTCCTCTCCATGCAAAAGTCAGCTTAATTGTGTCTTTATTGTTTTTGCCCTGTTTTTGTTGTGATCAACTGGATGATCACTAGGCTGGAAAAAGTTATCAGAGCACAGAGTGTTCTAGTACTGTCATTTAATCAGGAATTTTTGGGTATATCTATATTCAGTATATTCTTTGAATAGCTCTTTGCTGCTGCTTGTGAAGACATTTTTGCTTAGGTCTCCTCTATTTACCTTGGGGCAGCTCATCACTTCTCTCCCAGTAGTCATTGCAAGGGGTGATTTTTTGCAAGAAAAACATCCTAGGAAGTATACTTTGAGATTAGGCATTTTTACGTGCCCGATACTTACTGAATTCACTCAATTCAACTACTTTAGAACACATATTACTTGAAAATTTGCAGTAGCAAACAATCTTAACATTCAATTAGATAGATAGTTGACTCGATCTGACCCATTTTTTTCTCTGAATAATTCTATTGCAAATGTAAGAGCTTAAAATTGAAACTGCTTAGGGTTATATTCAATTGGAATTTTGAAGGATTTTTATGGATTTTAAAAATCATGGGGTATTCAATTTGGATTTGAAATAATCCTTTAAAATCTGAAGGTATTCAATAAGGATTGGAAAAAGTTTTTTAAAATCTAAGTATATTCAATTTAGATTTAAAAAAATCAATCAAAATTTGGTGATATTCAATTTGGATTTTAAAAAATCCATCAAAATCTGATGGTATTCAAAAGTCCATGGATTTTTTTTATTTAAAAAAGTTGTGAATTTTGATGGATTTGCTAGTACATTTTTAATATCTTGAAATCTCTTCAAAATGCATGAGATTTTGATGAATTTTTAAAAAACTCCACAAAATCTGCAAGACTACAAGATTTTGGATCAACTCCATCAAAATCCACGAAAAATTAAAATCAACGAAAATCTTTTAAAATTCATAAATTATTAACAATCCTTTAAAATCTTTCTGGTTAATCAAGTATTTTGGGTTTACCCTATCAAGGATCCGTGTCACCGTCGTCTAGACTTTCTTTTCTCGGTCCACAAGTACTTATTACTGGTAGATTAGGAGGTGTCCCCGTATTTATTGCAGACAGCCAGACATTACAAATTATGTGCATTCTCTTGTATAATTTGATTTAATCATCTTTATAAGCTGTTTGTTTTAGTCATTTCTTTGAATCACACCACAATGATTTTGCATTTTAACATCTTCTTAATTTCAATATTAGCAGCCTCTTCAAATTGTATAACCAGTGTTTCCGCGGAATTCTCAAGTAATGTCACTGACCAACAAGCTTTGCTTTGTTTCAAGGCTTCAATAACAGATCCAGTTGGTGCGCTGAGCTGTTGGAACCATTCCATCCACTTGTGTCAATGGAAAGGCATTACATGCAGCCGTAGGCGCCAGAGAGTAACGGTGCTAGACCTCTCGTCTCAACAACTGGATGGTACTTTGTCTCCTTATATTGGAAACCTCTCCTTTCTCAGAGTAGTTCAACTTGTTAGAAACAACTTTCGAGGCTCAATCCCAGAAGAAATTGGTAATTTGTATCGCCTACAGTACCTTCACCTGGGAATTAATTCATTTCAAGGTGGCTTTCCAATGAATTTAAGTCACTGTTCAGATATTAGAAATATCAGTATAGAAGAAAACAATCTCGGAGGAAACTTACCAACTGAATTCACATCTTGGTCTAAACTTGTTGCGTTTAATGCAGCTAAAAATCATTTCACTGAATATATCATCTCTTCGTTTCCTTGATATAGGCATAAACAATCTAACAGGGAGCATACCATTAGAATTTACTCACCTCTTAAGATTAAAGTCTCTTCGATTGTCCGCGAATGTTTTGTCAGGTACATTCCCTCTGCCACTTTACAACAAATCTGCTCTCTCTTACGTTAACCTAGCTGTAAATTAATTACAAGGAACGCTTCCGGATGATTTGTTCTTCATTCTTCCTAACCTTCGAATATTCTATGCTGCAAAGAACAATTTTTCTGGGCCTTTTCCACCATCCATAACTAATGCTTCAAAGCTTCTTTATTTTGACATATTTTCTAACAACATTAGAGGTCCTCTACCGATGAATTTAGGACACTTACCGAGTCTTGAATGGCTAAACCTGGGCTATAATCAACTTGGACATAATCAGCCACCTAGTGGCTTGAGCTTCCTTGCTTCTTTGGTCAACAGTACCCGTCTAGAGTTTTTGGGTCTAGAAGCAAATGATTTCAGTGGGGAGATCCCAAATTGCATTGCCAATCTCTCGACAACATTAGATCAATTGGTCTTGTCCTATAATTACATCTATGGAACTATACCCCGGGGAATTGGTAAGTTCTCGAATATTACATATCTTACATTCTATCAAAACATGTTACAAGGAAGTGTTCATGAATCAATTTGTAAGTTATCTAAGTTAGGTAGTCTGTCACTAGGTTTTAACAACCTCTCAGGAGTAATTCCAGCTTGCCTAAGCAACATTACAGGATTACTTCTCCTCAGTTTGGAGAGTAACATGTTTCACGGAAGAATACCTGCATCACTGTTTAATATCTCATCTTTAGAAGGATTAGACCTTCACAGCAACCACCTCAGCGGGGTGATACCTGAGAATATTATAGGACTTTCTCATATTATTGGTCTATACTTGGATCAAAATCTATTGACAGGGCCACTACCATCCAACTTCGGAAGCTTAATAAAACTTGTTAACCTAAATGTTTCGGACAATGAACTGGCGGGAGAAATACCAACTAGTCTGGGTGATTGTGTAATGTTGAAGGTACTTTACATGGGAAAAAACCCTTTTTGAAGGTAGCATTCCATCTTCTTTCAAAGCTTTAAGAAGTCTTGAAGTATTAGACATTTCAAGTAACAATATATCAGGGAATATTCCCCAGTTTCTTGGAGAGTTTGCCCTAGTTCAATTTCTCAATCTGTCGCACAATAAACTAGGAGGTGAGGTGCCTAAAAAAGGTTTGTTCTCAAATGTTAGTGCTTTTTCAGTGGTTGGTAATTATCGGCTTTGTGGAGGTATTGAAGCATTGCAATTGCCTTCTTGTCCTCCAAACATATTAAAGACTAAGAAAGAAGAGTTTCCATGGAGACTAATACCCCTTGTTGTTCTTCTACCTCTTGCTACCTTGTTGGCATGTCTTACCTTTGTTTTCTGTCGAATCAAGAAGTCCAAGCAGCAGAATGGACCGGTCTTTGTTTTTCAGGACACCAAATACCCTAGGCTTTCGTATCAAGATCTTACATTAACAACACTTGGATTTTCCCAAAACAATTTGTTAGGTCAGGGAGGATATGGTTCTGTGTACAAAGGAATTCTCGAATCAGAATCACTGCAACAGATTGTTGCTGTGAAAGTACTAAATGTTGAAGCACACGGAGCCAACAAAAATTTCTTGGCAGAATGTGAAATGCTAAGGAATATTCGCCACCGGAATCTCATCAAGATCATTACAGCTTGCTCTAGCACTGATATTACGGGCAACGACTTCAAGGCATTGGTTCTTGAGTTCATGAAAAATGGGAGTCTAGACAAGTGGTTACATCCAAGTCCATCTGGTCAAGAGAATAAGAAAAACCTGTCTCTATTCCAGAGGCTAAATATTGCCATCGATATTGCATTGGCGTTGGATTACCTACATCATCAGTGTCCCACAAAAATCATTCACTGTGACATAAAGCCAAGTAATATTCTTCTTGATGAGGAATTTGTTGCTCGCCTGAGCGATTTTGGTTTATCCAGATTTTTTTTAACAAGTGTAGGTCACACACAAACAAGTTCAATCGGTGTTCGAGGAACTGTTGGATATATACCCCCAGGTAAGTAGTTCTGTATTATTATTGTTTTTCTTCAGTTTTTAAGTCACATGTGTATAAAGGATTATATTTATTTACGGAACATGAACCTGTGCCAACAATAATTCTTTTGTCGTGTAGAGTATGGAATGGGTGGCAAGGTATCTGCAGAGGGAGACGTGTATAGCTATGGAATTCTTTTGCTAGAAATGTTCTCTGGGAAAACACCTACAGGAAGCAGCATATTAATGGATCACGCTAATAACCTTCATCATTATGTGAGGAAGGCCCTTCCTCACAGAGTGATGGACATTGTTGATCCGCGGATTAAAGTACAAACAGAGGATCACAACTTCCTGGAGGATAAATCACTTATCAGGAGTAACATATTAAGTAGGATGGAAATTTGTCTGGCTTTGATTTTTGAAGTTGGGATTTTATGTTCAGTTGAAATGCCAAAAGAACGCATTTGCATTAGTTTTGCTATAAAGCAGCTGCATTTAGCCAGAGACAAACTTCTGCTGCACGGCTGTAAGCAGCTTTAGAGTGGAAGTTTAAGTCTCTATCTCTCTCACCCAAAAATTTTGTAATGTATATGTGTACTATTAAGAATAAGCAGCTCTATCTACTACTTTCTGTATTACCGTCTATGCCAGAAAAGTTAATACTTATATGAGTAAACTGTCTTGTGCTATTATTCACACAGGTGATATTGATAGAATTTATTTGTCAAGCTTCTTCATATAATATATGACTGAATTAGCTTCTTCGTTCAAATTTATTATTGCTATTGATGTTATCGTATGTTTTCCTGTTTTTATATTGGTTAAGGAACAGAGGATTACCAGTAAGTGTATGCAGATTCACTGCCATTTCAGTCTGCAAATTTTTGCTTAAATCTTTGTACACAATTTATAATGTTTCTCAATTCATTGTTTCAGGCGTGAACGCCTTGGTCCATATGGAAAAGTGGTTAATGTCACGCATTCCTCTGACAAATGGATTGCAAGTCAAAAAGCTCGGATCAAATTAGTAGCATCAGCGTTTCTTTTAAAACTGTAGTGTGTATAACTGTACAAGTACTAGAGTCTACCTAAATTAGAGAGATTTACAAATATGAAATTAAAACATAAAGGTAAATTTGGAACTTTGAGAACATTACGAGTTCATACAACTACCATTTAGTGATATGTTACCAATTGTCAATGACCAGTGCAAACACAGATTTTACATAAATGGAGGTCGTATACAATGCACAAAACTACCGCACCATCTGCATATTTAGGTTCTGGAAAAAAGGTGTATATAGCAAACCAGTACAATGCCATATTACAATATATTCGACACAGCCTTAACTGCTCCTGAATGTATTATTTTAACATAGAATGGGTCAATTATTGTCGTTGTAGTATGCATATAATGAGGAAATCGGGCAGCATTAGCTAGAATGAATGCAGGCATTGAAGTGATAATAGGACTGTCTTAATGTACATGAAGCAATATAGTAACAATTAGAAACATCATATTGAGGCTTCCATCTGTTGTCACATTTGAACTTAAACAGCTCAACCAGTTAGTTCATGCAGAAAAACAGACCACAGTGAAGATTTTAGTGTGCAGCATCTTCCTCTTCACAGAATTTTGTGTACTCTTTTGGACCCATCAAGGAGTCTAATTCGGAAGGATTGCTTGGCTTCACCTTGATCATCCATCCATCTGCATATGGGCCTGAATTGATCTGCAGATAAATTTGCCCCGAAAAAGAGAGAGAAAATATTTTGTCACAGGAATATAACATTGTTATCGACTGATAGATCATATGCATTCTTGAATCTAACTAGGAAGTTACCAATCCAGGTGTCTCGGTAAGCTTTGTGTTAACTTCAATAACCTCTCCAGATATTGGGGAGTTAACATCACTGGTGGCCTTGACACTTTCCACAGCTCCAAAGCCACTGGCTTGTGTTACTGCTGCACCAGGCTCCGGCAGCTCCACAAACACAACTTCTCCGAGATGGTCCTGTATGTTTATATGTACTCATGTGTCACTGGGATTGTGTTTAACTAGAAAGGTCTTTACTGGTGTCGATTTCCATTCAAATAAAGTACTAGAGTAAAATTATTTTCTTTTAAAAAAGAAAAGACACGAAACCAAGGCAGTTTTCTTTTTCTATAAACAAATTGCAAAATTATATAGTATTTTCATAAAAAGTTGTAGGTTTTCACAGAAAGGTTTATTTACTCAGTAGGTGTGAGGTGTACGTAAATCTAACCTGATTCCGGGACACGACAATATGTTTGTGTTAGAATATGACCATATTAGGATCTTACTCTAATATCTTAAGGTTTTAGAGCAAACTGATGTTAGACGGTTTATATTAGGCATAGCCGCATAATATTAGGCATTACATATTTATAACTTATATGAAATGGCAATGTAAACTAAGAAGTGTATTTGTACCTGAGCATGTTCAGTTATGCCAATAGTAGCCACTGACCCTTCATGCTTCACCCATTCATGTGAACTTGCATACTTCAGTCCATCCAGAACTGCATAAATACATGCACAAATACATTAAATATGTTTAATTATGTAGTTAAAATAAAGGTAAAATACCTGTAGAGAAACATCTGGAGAGTGAAAGAGGTGCTGCAGGGGAGAGATGAGTAGTTGAAGCAGAGGAAAGTTTAAGTGCATTGGCAGCTGAAGAAGCCCACACCCTAAGAGCCATCTTTCTTTATTGATATATATTCTCTTTTCTTTGCTTTGCTTAGTTGATATACTAGGAAAAGAAGAAGGTTTCTTGAATTTGAAGAATATATTTATTTTCCTCACCCTTACCCTATTTGTTATCTTTGATGAATGGTGCACATTCAAAGCCTCATCCTTCTCAACCACACTCTTGCGCACTTCCTACTTCCAACACCAAGCCTCACTTGTGTGGTACCATCAACCCTCTCTTTCCCTCCCATTTCATTTTTTTTCTATCCTTATTCATGAATATTTTAGTTCTGGAATAATTTTTAAAAAATATTTTGGCAGTCCAATTTTAAATTCAGATGAGTTATTTTCAAATAATATATTTTATGATAAATACAATAAATATTTTAATTATTAAACAATATTAATAGATATCCCATCTTTACTCCAATAATTTTAAGTTATTTCTAACTTCTAAATAATATATCAATCAATTAATTCCATTTCCAGATTTTTATAATTAGAGATGAAACTCAATTAGGTTAAACATTGAAATAAACATTAAAATCTATGATTTCACACTAATTATAAAATTTTATAAGAAAATTAGAAACAACATATTAATAGATTGAATATCATAGAACATTGCTGGCCTTGAGGATAATATCAGGAAACATGCTTGATATTTAAAGAAAGTGTGATATAGGGGTATTTTTATAAATATAGGAAGATTGTGTTTATATTTACAAATTTGTCTTAAAATATTACATTATAAAATATCATAATCTCATATATAATTTGCCTGAGTACAATCTCAGGCCTAGTTTTCTAGTATCATATACTTATGGTTTCTCATATCATCATATTTGTGGGAAAAATATTCACACAAGTAACAGTATGTTATTTTTAATTTTATTGTAGTATTAATGTAGTTTAATTGAGAATTAATTTCCTTGTCACTTTATTTCTTTTTGATTATTATATTAAATTTAAATTTCTCAAAAATAATGTCCTCTAAAATTTATTTATATTTTTTTGTCAAAAGTGAACCGACATTTAGAGCAGGTTTTATCTTCCCAACATTAAAATTTTATTATCTAAGACATTTTTAAATAAACGAAAACTATATTTTTTATTCTCTTGTAAAAAAATACATTTTAATGGATCATTTTTAGGAACCCCTTTATATGTTTGATCGTTTAATAGTAAAGAATGAAATTTAAAAAATTCTAGAAACAGAGAGTAATTAATATCGAGGAAATCTGGAAATGGTGGGTTAAAATACAGTTTTTTGTAGGTCCGAACTTGGATCAAAATCATAAAGTAATATTTTTGTCATAAAATAATAAATAATTAGAAAGTTATTAAAGATCCAAGTAATATGTAAATAATATTTTCAAAATTTATATATATACATAATATATATAAATTAGAAAATTTAATTTTTAAAAAATATGAATTTATAATTGCTTGTCTCTTTTTTTCTACCAAAATCTAAATTAACTTTGATAGTACATGTAGCTCCTGCAAGGATCAGGCCCAGAATCCTAACTCAACTCAGTCCCGCACACTACTAGTCCTAACTGCCCCAGTCCCGCGAGCCCAATCTTAGGAAATCCCAGCACGTGAGGCACTTGCCTAGGCACATGATAGGGATAACTGTCACCCATCAATCATGGGAAGAATCAAGGCACGTGTCAGAGGATCTTCAGAACATTCCTCAGCCACCCTCGCCCCGACACGTGTAAAGCATCCCCTCCAGTCAGGTGTCCTCCGCTCCTACAACCGACGATTACGATTTAAAGGTACCAACCTCTAAACCCTACGGAAAGGTTTTGGGGTTAATCACTCTCTTACACTCATATACACACACAACCACCTTACATTCATGTCTATCTTCATCTTCCCCAAAAGCGAGTTCTTACTCTCACACCGGAGGCGCCCCAAACCCCCTTCCGGTGTTGTTTTGTAGGAGCCCCGCGACAGCTACACCTCTACAGCGACGAAGGATCCAGGCACGGCGTCGAATGAGCAGTCCCGCCACCAGGGAGTTATCATTTGGCGCTAGAAGGAGGGGCTCTCCATCCTTGGGTCTCGGTGCCCCTTGATTCACCTTCAACAGCAAGCTCTCGAAAGAATCCATTTCTTTGACTTGTAAGAACTCTAGCAACCAAACATTCTCATAAATATGAATGTTGTTTATTTAAGTCACGTTTGTGTGTGCTCGTTATTTTAGGCCACGTTTGTGTGAGCCATGTTTCGTTAATTAATCCACGTTTGTGAATGCTATTGTTAGTTTTTATTGTTTTAGAACCCCGATTTTGCTCTAGTTTGCAGATTGCATTTGTATTCTAGAACCCAGCTGCACTCATTCTACTACACTGTTAAGTAGTCCTAGAAGATTGTGTAAACTAATCCCAGAAAGCTGTTTGTTACTGCTTGTTATCGTTCTGGATAGTTTTTGTGGTTTTCGAAAAGCGACCTTAGATCAATATTGTTAGTTGGAAATTTTTGTTAGTTGTTGTTGGTGTTTTTGAGATATGGCAAGAGCAGGAAAGTATACTTCTGGGATACCCTCTGCTAGCACTAAAGTCCAGGAGCCGGACCACTCCCAGGCTCAGGACTCGGGAGCCGAACAAGAAACACTCCAGGAGCAACCACTTCAACACACTTCAGTCATGGAGAGGATTGTCAACAGTCGGGACGCCAGGACCCTCATTGAACTGAACCAATACAAGTACACTAATGTCCCGGTGGCTGACGAGCACATGGTCAACCTCACAAGTAATGAGTTGGCAGAAGCAATCCGGCTCTACAGGAAGGAGTAAACCCGACTCTAGGAAGAAGCCGAACTTGAGGAAGAACCGGAGGAGTCTGGGGACTCCCAGCAATCTAAGAGATATGCCTTTGACCGAATTGGAGCTAAGGGTAAAAAAAACAAAAAGGATCAGGGAAACAAGAAAGAAACAGAAGCGGCCAAATAAAAAAGGCTAGAAGAGATGCGGGAGCAAATCGGAAAGGAAGAAGAAGCAAAGCGCGAACTAAAGATCCAGAAAAGAATGCAGTAAGAAGAAGAAAAGCTACTGGCCAAGTCCAGGACCAAAAGAGCCCGGAGAGATCCCACTCTGGAGCTGATTTCCGATGACGAAGAAGAGGCGAAGCAGAAAGACCTAAAAGATATGATCTATGAATTACAAAGAAAGATGGACAGAGACTCGGGAGTAGAAATTGGGGAAACATTAAATCCTTTCAGCCACTCCTTGGAGGCTATTCCCCGACAACGGGACCTAAAGCACTACAATTTCGATTCTTTTGACGGTCTGGGAGACCCAGAAGAACACCTGAACTATTTTGAGCAAATCGCGCAAATATATTACTACAATGATTTGACAAAATCAAGGTTCTTCACATCAACTCTTAAGGGGGGGCCAGAGATGGTTCAGCAGGATCCCCTTCCGCAGCATCCATAGTTGAAAGGAGTTTCGCGCATCTTTTCTCGGAAGATTTCGAGCAAACAAGACACATGAAATGCATATGTGTCACCTGGAAACCATCCACCAGAATGACAATGAGTCCCTATTAGCCTATATGCGCCGGTTCCAGGAAGCAATCAACAAGGTCTCGAACTTGGACGAGCGCGAATCTCTGAGCATCTTCAGGAGAAACTTAGATCCGGAGCACAATGATAGATACATAGTGGAGCTGATCAATAAGGATCCACAAAGTCTGGCAGCAGCTTACTCCATGGTTGCCAGATTCATAAAGGAAACTGATGTACTCCGGGCAATGAGGATGACCCGGAGTGGGGGATCCAGGAGTAAGAACTCTGATGACCGATCGAAAGGGGGTTACCATCAGGACAAGAAGTTCAAGCAAAAGCAGCAGAACCAAGAAAGACAAACTACTCCAGTTTTCCAGAGACTCGGTCCTAAGCCGGAGTCCAAGAGCGATCCAGGACCCGCGAAGCAGCCCTGGGAGCCAAAGTAGGAGCCGGACTGGACTCCTTTCAACATGACCCGGGATAAGATAGTTCGTATGGTGGGAGATGCTTGAACTTTTCATTATTTGTAGAACTCCCTTGTGCATGTAAAAGTTTGTTTTAGTCCGCTCTTTTGTTATATGCTTCTGGTGGCTGGTAATGTGAAATTACATGGAGTTGCATCTCCGCAAAATCGTACAACTGTATGACAGAACCAATATGAAATTCTCCTTTTATAACAGAAGTTTTGAAATTTGTTTCAGATTCCTCTCCATGCAAAAGTCAGCTTAATTGTGTCTTTATTGTTTTTGCCCTGTTTTTGTTGTGATCAACTGGATGATCACTAGGCTGGAAAAAGTTATCAGAGCACAGAGTGTTCTAGTACTGTCATTTAATCAGGAATTTTTGGGTATATCTATATTCAGTATATTCAGTATATCTAAAGATCCAGAAAAGAATGCAGTAAGAAGAAGAAAAGCTACTGGCCAAGTCCAGGACCAAAAGAGCCCGGAGAGATCCCACTCTGGAGCTGATTTCCGATGACGAAGAAGAGGCGAAGCAGAAAGACCTAAAAGATATGATCTATGAATTACAAAGAAAGATGGACAGAGACTCGGGAGTAGAAATTGGGGAAACATTAAATCCTTTCAGCCACTCCTTGGAGGCTATTCCCCGACAACGGGACCTAAAGCACTACAATTTCGATTCTTTTGACGGTCTGGGAGACCCAGAAGAACACCTGAACTATTTTGAGCAAATCGCGCAAATATATTACTACAATGATTTGACAAAATCAAGGTTCTTCACATCAACTCTTAAGGGGGGGCCAGAGATGGTTCAGCAGGATCCCCTCCCGCAGCATCCATAGTTGAAAGGAGTTTCGCGCATCTTTTCTCGGAAGATTTCGAGCAAACAAGACACATGAAATGCATATGTGTCACCTGGAAACCATCCACCAGAATGACAATGAGTCCCTATTAGCCTATATGCGCCGGTTCCAGGAAGCAATCAACAAGGTCTCGAACTTGGACGAGCGCGAATCTCTGAGCATCTTCAGGAGAAACTTAGATCCGGAGCACAATGATAGATACATAGTGGAGCTGATCAATAAGGATCCACAAAGTCTGGCAGCAGCTTACTCCATGGTTGCCAGATTCATAAAGGAAACTGATGTACTCCGGGCAATGAGGATGACCCGGAGTGGGGGATCCAGGAGTAAGAACTCTGATGACCGATCGAAAGGGGGTTACCATCAGGACAAGAAGTTCAAGCAAAAGCAGCAGAACCAAGAAAGACAAACTACTCCAGTTTTCCAGAGACTCGGTCCTAAGCCGGAGTCCAAGAGCGATCCAGGACCCGCGAAGCAGCCCTGGGAGCCAAAGTAGGAGCCGGACTGGACTCCTTTCAACATGACCCGGGAGGAAATGATTTACTTAGAATTAATTTTCTAAGTAAACAACGACCACTAGTCCGGACCAAAAATTGGTCTGGACTATAGCAGACATATTCACTTAGAATTGATTTTCTAAGTAAACAGCAACCACTGGTCTTCTAAGTAAACAGCAACCACTAGTCCGGACCAAATATTAGTCTGGACTAGAGCAAACATATTTACATAGAAATAATTTTCTAAGTAAAACAGCATCCACTAGTCCGGACTAACTATGAGTCTGGACTAGAGCAAACATATTTACTTAGAATTAATTTTCTAGGTAAACAACAACCACTAGTCCGGACCAAACATTAGTCTGGACTAAAGCAAACATATTTACTTAGAATTAATATTCTAAGTAAAACAAAATCCACTAGTCCGGACCAATTATAAGTCTGGACTAGAGCAAACATATTTACTTAGAATTAATATTCTAAGTAAAACAACATCAACTAGTCCGGGCCAACTATGAGTCTGGACTAGAGCAAACATATTTACTTAGAATTAATTTTCTAATTAAACAGCAACCACTAGTCCAGACCAACTATAAATCTGGACTAGAGCATATTTACTTAGAATAAGTTCTCTAAGTAAGACATCAACCACTAGTCCGGACAAACTATGAGTCTGGACTAAAGCATATTTACTTAGAATTAATTTTCTAAGTAAAGAAGCCACCACTGGTCCTGACCAATTATCAGTCTGGACTAGAGCAAACATATTTACTTAGAATTAATTTTCTAAGTAAATAAGCCACCACTAGTCCGGACAAATTATCGGCCTGGACTAGAGCAAACATATTTACTTAGAACTAATTTTCTAAGTAAAGAAACCGCAACTAGTCCGGACCAATTATTAGTCTGGACTAGCGAAAACATATTTACTTAGAACAGAATTCTCTCAGAAGCCAATACTATTCCGGATCAAAGATTAGTCTGGACTAGAGCATGCACATTAACTTAGAAAAATTTCTAAGGTAAGAATAAACTACAACAACAAACATAAAAGCAAACAAAAGTAAATAACCGAAATTAACTGGACCAAGAGTGCCCGGAGCCAAGTACGATATTACAGTTGCACATCACCAATCAGTTTAAAAACACAAGTTCAGAATTCAAATTCAAGCAATCAGATATATAAGAATCCAGAGCAGCTGGCGGAAGGAAGCTAGGGCAAGGACCATCAAAGGGCTACGGCTCCCCGAGTCCAGCCTCGATATCTTGCTTAGCTTTAATAAATTCTTGCACAAAACTATCCCAGTCCGCCTCCGGATTAGTCTTGATATGCTTCTCCACAACAATCCAGCAACGTCCAATCTCCGGAGCACCAGCGTTGGCGATAGCCCTATCATATTCTTCAGACTTCCTGAAAGCTTCAATAACTTCAGCCTCCGGTCTAACAACAGATAACTGCTTCCGGAGCTCAGCCAATTCTGCCTTCAAGTCAGAAGCCTCCTTCTCAGCACTCTCAGCCCAGACTGTCATATCATTCAAGCGAGTGTTCAGTCCGGATAAAGAGGTATCCTTGACAATAATCTGATCCATCAACTCCTCAATCTCGGTATTCTTGTCAGCAATCGTGGTCCGGGCATTCTTCAATTCATTGTATGAGAGAGAAGCAGCTCCGGCCATGTAACCACCAAGCTACAAAGAAGAAGTTACAAATCTCAAAAAATTTACAATGCAAAAATAGAAGAAACGAAGCAAACAAAGAAATATTGTATACCTGGCCCCAGAGACGAGTACATTCCTTCATCGTGGCATTAAAGCCGGAAGCATTCATTTCCTTCCAGTCAGCATGTGAAGGAATCTCAGCCATAGAACGAGCAACTTTCAAATCCAATCCCGGACTACTCCTATCCGGACACTCCACCTCCACACCTTTTCCCTTGTCCACCCGGACTCAGCACCAACAACAGCCCTTTCAGCCCGGGGAGGTTTCGAACCAACACTCCGAAGCCTCTTCCTCCTCCGGGTAAACTCCACTTCAGGAACCTTCCCAAGAGGCTCAAACTCTTCCAAGTTTTCAAACTCATCCCCTATCTCCACTTCAGAATCCTTCTCCGGACCCCTTTCAAGACCACCACTCTCCGGCTTCGACACAACATTACTCTGAGAGCCTTCCTCCGGAGGAGGATTGGATCCAGACCCACCAGTTGTTCTTTGTCAACTTGAAAAAGCTCCTTAAACCCTTCAAGGCATCGCTGTACGCCGAGGAAGACATATCCGGATTGTAATGAGGTAAACCTGTCAGAACACAAAACAAAAGGCAAGTCAGAACAAGTACTTTACAAAAACCAAACACTAAAGAGCAGTACATATACATAAAACAGTCTGGACCAAAAAGAAAACACTTACACCATAGTCTATGCATAGTTCTGTGCATCATAAAGGTATCTCGGGTTAGCTGAAAACCCAAATATTCACAAAAAGAAAAATTAACCGGATAGCTTCTCCAAGGAGAACATCCCTAAGGAACCTAGTCCGGATTCCCTCAGCAGCAATATGAGGGAGATACTGCAAATCCAAACCCCTCAGCATAATCAGTTCCCCATTCCAGTGCTTCAATGAGGACTGCTGAATGACAGGCCTGTAAGAAGAACCGTAGCCACACTCCATAGCCCGAAATTGAATCTCATACAGCGACATCTGGCTATACCGGACCAAACTAAAGATATGATGCCATAACTTAAATGTGGGTTGAACCTTAAATTTATTACAAGAAGCAATGAACCAAGTCATCCACTTTATCCCATTGGGGGTTATCTGCATCGAAGAAATCTTATATTCATACTTACAGAGATGTTTGAGGAAGAGATGTCAATGAGGGTTTCACCCGGACTGGAGATGCTTCAACCAGACCGGAACAAAACCATTTATCGGTCTATGATAGATTCTCTCCCCAGGCTCCGGTCACCTCCATTCAATCCGGGGATTCAACTGGAAGCAGCCCGGATTGAGGGATCTTGGGCCGCGTGGTCCAAAGCGGCATACTCTTCTTTCAACTCATACGGCTCCTTAGCTACAATACTACCAACAAACCTCCTATCGAACTCAGCCCGGTCATACGGCCCCAGACCAGCATTTGGCTGACTCGCATAGTCGGACCTGATACTCCTATAGTACAAATTATTTTCTATCTCCTCGTAATAAAATAGTTAGGGATATCAACCCACAACCCTTTCGGAGTACAAGGCACCTTCCGCGGGGGGATCCTACTAACAGTCAATTTGGTGATGGCTCTGGAGTCCGAAGTGCTAGCCTTCTTACCCATCTCGGTCCGGTCTGAATTAGAACTCGAATCGGAGTCCGAAGGTCCGGGGTAGCAAGAGAAGGAAATTCTGGCACGAGCTTTAGTCCGGATCATATACCTAAAATAATTGACAAAGGTTAGTCAAAATCCCTACAAATTTTAATCTTGCATCCTATAATGGTCCGGACTACCCTATGTCCAATTTTGTTAAAATCTTAAACATCCAGTCCGGAGACGAGGAATTCGTTACACAATACTCTCATCCCCACAAAACCACTATAATCCCCGATCAGAAAGTACGGACTAAAATTACACCAAACCAATATACACAACCCACCTTAGTCCGGACTCAAAATACAACCAACTCAAAGAAAAACAAACACCAACCTACCAGTCCAGACTAAACATCCAAGTCCGGACTCAACTAAAAAATCCTAATTCCAGAAACATGATTAGCCAAAATCAAAAACCAAAATATAACACAAACGCATATACATACAGATATATATACGCACATTCAAGCAAACAAACACAAAATGAACGAACAACTTCAAACCAAAACAAACAAAAGTAACCCGAAAAACAGATACAAAAGGAAAAGTGCAAAGAAGCGAAGAGAAAGCTTACAAGTCAGAAATTACGGAGTGATTGGGGACGACCGATCGACAAACACAAAACTTCAGAAATCTCCTATGAACAAACTCCGAAAAAGCTTGAGAGAAAAAATATGAGGACAAATAGTGAAAGAGAAAGAAGAGTAAAAAATAAAGAGTATGACAACAACTCCTTTTATAGGCGGGGTGAAAACTGAAAGGCCACACCACGTGGCCTGATCCTAACCGTCCATCATAAAGATATATATACATATCAATATATATATGCAAGGTAATTACTATTGTTAATTATTACAGCACGTCTTTTGAAAAAAGGATCAGGCCAAGTCATCCACTTTATCCCATTGGGGGTTATCTGCATCGAAGAAATCTTATATTCATACTTACAGAGATGTTTGAGGAAGAGATGTCAATGAGGGTTTCACCCGGACCGGAGATGCTTCAACCAGACCGGAACAAAACCATTTGTCGGTCTATGATATATACTCTCCCCAGGCTCCGGTCACCTCCATTCAATCCGGGGATTCAACTGGAAGCAGCCCGGATTGAGGAATCTTGGGCCGCGTGGTCCAAAGCGGCATACTCTTCTTTCAACTCATATGGCTCCTTGGCTACAATACTACCAACAAACATCCTATCGAACTCAGCCCGGTCATACGGCCCCAGACCAGCATTTGGCTGACTCGCATAGTCGGACCTGATACTCCTATAGTACAAATTGTTTTCTATCTCCTCGTAATAAAATAGTTAGGGATATCAACCCACAACCCTTTCGGAGTACAAGGCACCTTCCGCGGGGGGATCCTACTAACAGTCAATTTGGTGATGGCTCTGGAGTCCGAAGTGCTAGCCTTCTTACCCATCTCGGTCCGGTCTGAATTAGAACTCGAATCGGAGTCCGAAGGTTCGGGGTAGCAAGAGAAGGAAATTCTGGCACGAGCTTTAGTCCGGATCATATACCTAAAATAAATGACAAAGGTTAGTCGAAATCCCTACAAATTTTAATCTTGCATCCTATAATGGTCCGGACTACCCTATGTCCAATTTTGTTAAAATCTTAAACATCCAGTCCGGAGACAAGGAATTTGTTACACAATACTCTCATCCCCACAAAACCACTATAATCCCCGATCAGAAAGTACGGACTAAAATTACACCAAACCAATATACACAACCCACCTTAGTCCGGACTCAAAATACAACCAACTCAAAGAAAAACAAACACCAACCTACCAGTCCAGACTAAACATCCAAGTCCGGACTCAACTAAAAAATCCTAATTCCAGAAACATGATTAGCCAAAATCAAAAACCAAAATATAACACAAACGCATATACATACAGATATATATACGCACATTCAAGCAAACAAACACAAAATGAACGAACAACTTCAAACCAAAACAAACAAAAGTAACCCGAAAAACAGATACAAAAGGAAAAGTGCAAAAAAGCGAAGAGAAAGCTTACAAGTCAGAAATTACGGAGTGATTGGGGACGACCGATCGACGAACACAAAACTTCAGAAATCTCCTATGAACAAACTCCGAAAAAGCTTGAGAGAAAAAATATGAGGACAAATAGCGAAAGAGAAAGAAGAGTAAAAAATAAAGAGTATGACAACAACGCCTTTTATAGGCGGGGTGAAAACTGAAAGGCCACACCACGTGGCCTGATCCTAACCGTCCATCATAAAGATATATATACACATCAATACATATATGCAAGGTAATTACTATTGTTAATTATTACAGCACGTCTTTTGAAAAAAGGACAACTGTAATAATTCAAATCATTGGGGGTAAAATCCCAAAACCGTTTCACCTTCCAAGTCCGGACCCCTAAACTCAAGGTAATCCGGACTGGGGGGAAGCAAATCTCAAATACTCCTAAGGACAACCAACCTTAGTCCTGATTGGTTGAACTCAACGCAATCCGGACTGGGGGTAAGCAAAACTCAAATTCTTCTAAGGAGAACTAATCTTAGTCCTGATTGGCTGAACTCAACGCAATCCGGACTGGGGGCCAAGCAAAGCTCAAATTCTTCCAAGGACAACTAACCTTAGTCCTGATTGGCTGAAATCAACGCAATCCGGACCAGGGGCAAGCAAAATTCAAGTTCTTCTAAAGACAACAAACCTTAGTCCTGATTGGCTGAACTCAACGCAATCTGGACTAGGGGCAAGCAAATCTCAAATTCTTCTAAAGACAACAAACCTTAGTCCTGATTGGCTGAACTCAACGCAATCCGAACTAGGGGCCAAACAAAGCTCAAATTCTTCTAAGGACAACTAAACTTAGTCCTGATTGGCTGAACTCAACACAATCCGAACTGGGGTCCAAGCAAAGCTCAAATTCTTCCAAGGAAAACTAACCTTAGTCCTGACTCCTGATTGACTGAACTTAACGCAATTCGGACTGGGGGCAAGTAAAACTCAAGTTCTTCTAAAGACAACAAACCCTAGTCCTGATTGGCCGAACTCAACGCAATCCGGACTAGGGGCAAGTAAAGCTCAAATTCTTCTAAGGACAACAAACCTTAGTACTGATTGGCTGAACTCAACGCAATCCGGACTGGGGGCAAGCAAAGCTCAAATTATTCTAAGGACAACAAACATTAGTCCTGATTGGCTAAATTCAACGCAATCCAGACTGGGGGCCAAGCAAAGCTCAAATTCTTCTAAGGACAGCTAACCGTAGTCCTGATTGTGTAAGTCATATGTCATAACCTATTTGTATATTCGAGGATTCAACTCAACTCAAATAAGAATGTAATAAGTAAATAGTGGATCTACCGTCAAAAGAGATCTCACAGAGTAATATATATCAAAGGATTCAGAAACAAGGTTCATCTACAGACTTGAGGAATTAATTCACTGGAAGAAGTTCAAGAAATTGATCATGCCTCAGTGATATAAATCAAGAGTGTGGATTTAATCAAGTGACAGAGATCTCGTCAGAGTATCATTAATTACAAGGATTTAATCTGAAGAAAATCAAAGTGTCCAAGTCAAGACATGAAGAAACGTCACGGAAGTTAGTCACTCATGAACCAGACAGTACATCGAGTGTCAACGTTGAAGTGGTGGAATTGATTCATAATTCTCAGTGATTTTCAGAAGATATTCAGAAGATTGGTTGCTGCTCAGGGTTAGTATTAATTCTCTATTAATTAATTAAGTCATATAATTTAATTAAGAAAATAAATTATATCTGCAAAGATTAATTTATTTGATTAATTAAATTAATTGATTAATTAATTCAGAATTAATATTAAGGTTTTTCAGAATTTTTAATTGGTTAAAATCTGTTTTAATTCCAAAAAGACAACTGATTGTATTAGTATGACAATCAGTATGACAATCAATAGTCATACCGAAAGTCATGCTAATTCAGTTGATTGTCTTACCAGAATTATTATTAGAATAAAATCACTTATTAATTCAGCAAAAACAATCTGTTTGAACTACTATGACAATCGGTATGACAATTGATTGTCATACCGAAAGTCTTGCTAGTTCATTCTGATTGTCTTGCTAGTTCTAAAATATAGTCCTACCGAAAGTCTTGCTGAGCCAAAGAGATTGTCATGCCAGTTCAATTCTATTCGGTTGGTTGTTAAAAGAAGCAGAAGCAGCCATACAACTCAATCATCCAACAAACAGAAGTCAAGAACACAGCAAAAAGAAAAAGAAGCAGAACAATATTACATTCTTCTCTGCAAAACTTCAAGATCAATTTCTAGATTGTAAAGTTAAATTCAATCAACTAGAAATCTTTATCTTGTTCTTGTGTAACAATCTAGCGGATCAAAATCCCTAGAACTTAATCTCAAATCGCGTTTAGCATTTGATTCTAATTATTGCAAAAATAGAAAAAGTTCATGTCGAATTTATTCTAAATTTGTGATAATTAATTTGAGATTAATTCCTTGTAATCGATACAGTTATTGTAACACCTTTCAAGTTTAATAATATTTTTATTTAACTTGAATTTTATTTCACATTTTTTATTCCGCATTTAATTCGATTATTCGGTACTGTTTGTATTCAACCCCCCTTCTACAAACACATTGGGACCTAACAATTGGTATCAGAGCCTTCAGATTAACGAACAAATCAAGATCCTAGACTTTTGTGATTTTTCAACTCCTTGAATTTTTATTCATTCAAAAATTCATAATGACTTCACAAAAAGTTGGAACCGTTAAAATTCCACAATTTGATAAAGAGAATTATATTATGTGGAAGAAGAAGATGCTCTTATTTTTACAAGTGGCAAATCCCAAATATTCAAACTTGTTAAAGAAGGGGATAAGAACTCTGATGGTTATTGAACCGGAGGTGATAGTAGATGATGTTGTGATCACCAAAGCCAGAACCTATCCTAAAGATCCTGAGGATTTTTCTCCTGCTGAAAAAGATGAAGCCTCCTTTGATGCCAGCCTTCTGTTAATTTTAATTGATTCCCTTGATCCCTTGATGAACAGACATGTGATGAACTGTAAAAATTCCAAACATATGTGGGAAACTATTGAGGTGATCAATGAAGGCACAGAGGAAGTTAGGGAGAACAAGTTGGAGATCCTAACCTCTGAGTATGAATATTTTAAATCAAATCCAGGAGAAGGAATTACTGAAGTGTTTGAGAGGTACAGTGCGATGATCAACAACCTGAACATAAATGGGAAATATTATTCAATCAGGGAGGTCAACAAAAAGTTCGTTTTAACACTGCCAACTCATCTTGAACATAGAATCACTGCCATTAGAGAAGCTAGAGATCTGAGTGAGATTTCTTTGGACAGACTCTATGGAGTGTTAAAAACCTATGAGTTGGAGCAGATTCAACAGAAGGAAGTCTACGGGAAGGATAGAATGGTCAGCACATCTACTGCACTTGTAGCTGAAGGTCAACAACAACAACAATCTCAACAATTGGAGAGAATGGTACAGTGTTCCAAGGCTGAGGAAAATATGTTAGTAGCAGAATATGATCCTCCTACTACAAATCAATCAAGTGATGATTTTTATTCCTTGGAAGAGCTGGAGCAATTGGAAGAGGAGTCAATGGCCCAAATTGTCAAGAGATTCTCCCATGTCAGATTCAAGAGGAATCCCAAGCTTAAGTACAAGTCCAACTACAACAAATTCCAGAAAGGTGGATCTTCATCCTCTAACACCAGCAGTGGTGGATACAAAACAGGGATGGTTGATCGAAGCACCATTAGATGCTATAACTGCAATGAGTTGGGACACTTTGCCACAGAATGTAGGAAGCCAAAGCAAGTAAGAAAGAACTCTGAAAGGGCTTATCTGGCAAATGGAAGAAGCTGGGATGATACTGACAGTGAAGATGAAGATGAAAGAAATCTTGCTCTTATGGCTATTGATGGAAAAGCTTCATCGTCAAGAATAGAGGGCATTAAACAGGTGGAACCGGTAGTGTGGATTCTTGACAATGGATCATCAAGACATATGACCGGAGATAGAGCCCTGCTATCAAATGTGGTTGAGAAAGCTGGCCCCCTGATTACCTTTGGAGATAACAGCAAAGGTTTATCTGAGGGATATGGCTGTTTGCAAGCTGGATATGTTATCAGTGAAATTTTGAATAGTGTGCTAGGTTATTATTAGGAAGCAGTATCTAACATATAGCACCAGTGACGAGACTTGAGAATATTACGACATATCAGGCACCTGATGCACATTACACTTGGAATTGGACTCTAGTAAGATGTGTACAAGTGTACTCCTGGTTGGTGAGTCAAAAGAGGAAGTCAATGCACCTCAGTTCATGGACTTTATGCAATCTCTTCTTCACAATCTCACTTTAGGTTGGTATGAACTAGTGTACTGCTCAAGTAATCGTCATATTTATAACTCTCTTATCATTAGGCACAATCATATTGTTTTATATATGCAGTGATATATTGTTAATGCAACATAACAATTAGTATCTAAAGTACTTGACAAGTATCGGTCAATGATATGTTGTTAACATTATGTTGCAGATATTTGTAAGCTTTTGACATGAATGAGAATTACTTAGACTTTACCCTAAGTGATCAATGTTTTATCAAAAACTCATTCATATTGAAAAACAAAATCAAACTTCTTTCTACATTAGTGATTTCTTATTTCATGTAAAATCTTTTGAAATCACTATTGTAAATCATTTTCTCTCTATTACCATATATGATGTGTTACAGGTTCAGTCTCCAATGACTTTCTTTCATTGACAGTCATGAGGTTGAAAACCCACAACGTCTATCCCAGACTGTAAAGACAAACACAAAAACAGAACCAACCAACACTCTCTTACCACTAAATTTAGTATGAATGAGCGTGAGGGAGATAGTGCCTTAGTGCGCCACATAAGGAAGGTTCTGTAGTCAACCCAGTAGCTTTGTCTCCTACATAGATGAGTAGTATTTAAACCGAGACAACTGCTAGCCCCCATACATCTTCTCAAAAAAATGTAATGGCTGAAAAGGCACAAAAACAGTTACTAGATTCATTCTCTCAACAGGGTGCGTCTATTGAATTTTGCCTGTCGGCCAAGGTATCCGATGTAGTGTCACCACTTTAAATATAAAAAATTCTTGATGCACAAGGAAAGGTTACACACATAAAAAATGAGTTGACGGAAACAAGAGTTTCGACCATTTTAAGGTCAGATTCGATTGTTTAAGGTTCGTTAATGGACCAATTGCCTTTACAGGTGTTAGGAGAGGATACTGATCCAAAAGCCATATGTCAGTGGTCAGTGTCTACCTCCCCAGGCTTAAGTCCCCTGGATGCATCTGCGGATAGTGGATCTGACATAAGTGCAGATCGGCAACTTGTTGACAATGATTCAGATATTACCTGATGAGTCATAAGGAAATGTCTTCACAGACATTAGAAGGGAACTTTGATCTTTATGCTAAATTCGTTGGATCATTGTTTACCTTCCCAGAATTCAAATCTGGAACCCTAAAAGGGAAACTAGCAACTTGTAGATTATGACTCAGATTCATCTGACGAGTTTAACAAGGATGGGGATTTGCGAACTCCCATTGCACCACCTGTGACCTCCTTAAGGATGGCTAAGGTGATTTTCCTTGCAGGTACAGCTGGATTATGGAGCTATGAGAGAAGAGTGATACACTTGTGAGAATGAGTGTAAACACGAGTGGAGAGAAGAGTGAAACACATGTGAGGTACACTAAACAGAATCACACACTCACAGTGAGGAAGAAAGAGAAACTACTTGTTATTTCTTTTCCAACCAAGTGAAATATGAGAACTTTTTCAGACGACGGCATAAATTCCTTCACTAAGGGGGAGATAAAAGCTTAAGTAATAGTTTGGAGGATTCCTCAACTAAGGGGGAGAAATAGCAGGGAGTAAGAAAAAGATCCTACATGTATACTACACCACACCATTGTTGTTTGTAACTACGGATCCTATTGTACGGGAGTGGTGGTAAACACAAGGTGATTTTCTAAGTAAGGGAAGAAGTTGTTTTCAAAAGGGGAGTACCATTGGCTTTTATCCAGCGGATCCTATTGTACGGGAGAGGTGGTAAACGAAGGTGATCTTCTTTAATCAGTTGATTCTCATAGGGGGAGAAGCAAGAGAGATATGGGCTTCTCAACAGGAAATGTGGTTGTACAAATGAAGATGGAACTACTTGAAGATATGTTCAGTCTAGAGGAACATCTACTTGGAATCTGGAAAATGTTAAATCTAGTCCAGAACTTTTCTACTATTTACTTTGCATTTCTTTTTATATATTTTTCTTATTTGTTAGTTGAGTTATCCTCTAGGTATTTGTGTGTTATTGTCTAACAAACAAATAGGGGGAGATTGTAAGTCATATGTCATAACCTATTTGTATATTCGAGGATTCAACTCAACTCAAATAAGAATGTAATAAGTAAATAGTGGATCTACCGTCAAAAGAGATCTCACAGAGTAATATATGTCAAAGGATTCAGAAACAAGGTTCATCTACAGACTTGAGGAATTAATTCACTGGAAGAAGTTCAAGAAATTGATCATGCCTCAGTGATATAAATCAAGAGTGTTGATTTAATCAAGTGACAGAGATCTCGTCAGAGTATCATTAATTACAAGGATTTAATCTGAAGAAAATCAAAGTGTCAAAGTCAAGACATGAAGAAACGTCACGGAAGTTAGTCACTCATGAACTAGACAGTACATCGAGTGTTAACGTTGAAGTGGTGGAATTGATTCATAATTCTCAGTGATTTTCAGAAGATATTCAGAAGATTGGTTGCTGCTCAGGGTTAGTATTAATTCTCTATTAATTAATTAAGTCATATAATTTAATTAAGAAAATAAATTATATCTGCAAAGATTAATTTTTTTGATTAATTAAATTAATTGATTAATTAATTCAGAATTAATATTAAGGTTTTTCAGAATTTTTAATTGGTTAAAATCTGTTTTAATTCCAAAAAGACAACTTATTGTATTAGTATGACAATCAGTATGACAATCAATAGTCATACCGAAAGTCATGCTAATTCAGTTGATTGTCTTACCAGAATTATTATTAGAATAAAATCACTTATTAATTCAGCAAAAACAATCTGTTTGAACTACTATGACAATCGGTATGACAATTGATTGTCATACCGAAAGTCTTGCTAGTTCATTCTGATTGTCTTGCTAGTTCTAAAATATAGTCCTACCGAAAGTCTTGCTGAGCCAAAGAGATTGTCATGCCAGTTCAATTCTATTCGGTTGGTTGTTAAAAGAAGCAGAAGCAACCATACAACTCAATCATCCAACAAACAGAAGTCAAGAACACAGCAAAAAGAAAAAGAAGCAGAACAATATTACATTCTTCTCTGCAAAACTTCAAGATCAATTTCTAGATTGTAAAGTTAAATTCAATCAACTAGAAATCTTTATCTTGTTCTTGTGTAACAATCTAGCGGATCAAAATCCCTAGAACTTAATCTCAAATCGCGTTTAGCATTTGATTCTAATTATTGCAAAAATAGAAAAAGTTCATGTCGAATTTATTCTAAATTTGTGATAATTAATTTGAGATTAATTCCTTGTAATCGATACAGTTATTGTAACACCTTTTAAGTTTAATAATATTTTTATTTAACTTGAATTTTGTTTCACATTTTTTATTCCGCATTTAATTCGATTATTCAGTACTGTTTGTATTCAACCCCCCCTTCTACAAACACATTGGGACCTAACAATTGGTATCAGAGCCTTCAGATTAACGAACAAATCAAGATCCTAGACTTTTGTGATTTTTCAACTCCTTGAATTTTTATTCATTCAAAAATTCATAATGACTTCACAAAAAGTTGGAACCGTTAAAATTCCACAATTTAATAAAGAGAATTATATTATGTGGAAGAAGAAGATGCTCTTATTTTTACAAGTGGCAAATCCCAAATATTCAAACTTGTTAAAGAAGGGGATAAGAACTCTGATGGTTATTGAACCGGAGGTGATAGTAGATGATGTTGTGATCACCAAAGCCAGAACCTATCCTAAAGATCCTGAGGATTTTTCTCCTGCTGAAAAAGATGAAGCCTCCTTTGATGCCAGCCTTCAGTTAATTTTAATTGATTCCCTTGATCCCTTGATGAACAGACATGTGATGAACTGTAAAAATTCCAAACATATGTGGGAAACTATTGAGGTGATCAATGAAGGCACAGAGGAAGTTAGGGAGAACAAGTTGGAGATCCTAACCTCTGAGTATGAATATTTTAAATCAAATCCAGGAGAAGGAATTACTGAAGTGTTTGAGAGGTACAGTGCGTTGATCAACAACCTGAAAATAAATGGGAAATATTATTCAATCAGGGAGGTCAACAAAAAGTTCATTTTAACACTACCAACTTATCTTCAACATAGAATCACTGCCATTAGAGAAGCTAGAGATCTGAGTGAGATTTCTTTGGACAGACTCTATGGAGTGTTAAAAACCTATGAGTTGGAGCAGATTCAACAGAAGGAAGTCTACGGGAAGGATAGAATGGTCAGCACATCTACTGCACTTGTAGCTGAAGGTCAACAACAATAACAATCTCAACAATTGGAGAGAATGGTACAGTGTTCCAAGGCTGAGGAAAATATGTTAGTAGCAGAATATGATCCTCCTACTACAAATCAATCAAGTGATGAATTTTATTCCTTGGAAGAGCTGGAGCAATTGGAAGACGAGTCAATGGCCCAAATTGTCAAGAGATTCTCCCATGTCAGATTCAAGAGGAATCCCAAGCTTAAGTACAAGTCCAACTACAACAAATTCCAGAAAGGTGGATCTTCATCCTCTAACACCAGCAGTGGTGGATACAAAACAGGGATGGTTGATCGAAGCACCATTAGATGCTATACCTGCAATGAGTTGGGACACTTTGCCACAGAATGTAGGAAGCCAAAGCAAGTAAGAAAGAACTCTGAAAGGGCTTATCTGGCAAATGGAAGAAGCTGGGATGATACTGACAGTGAAGATGAAGATGAAAGAAATCTTGCTCTTATGGCTATTGATGGAAAAGCTTCATCGTCAAGAATAGAGGGCATTAAACAGGTGGAACCGGTAGTGTGGATTCTTGACAATGGATCATCAAGACATATGACCGGAGATAGAGCCCTGCTATCAAATGTGGTTGAGAAAGCTGGCCCCCTGATTACCTTTGGAGATAATAGCAAAGGTTTATCTGAGGGATATGGCTGTTTGCAAGCTGGATATGTTATCAGTGAAATTTTGAATAGTGTGCTAGGTTATTATTAGGAAGCAGTATCTAACATATAGCACCAGTGACGAGAGTTGAGAATATTACGACATATCAGGCACCTGATGCACATTACACTTGGAATTGGACTCTAGTAAGATGTGTACAAGTGTACTCCTGGTTGGTGAGTCAAAAGAGGAAGTCAATGCACCTCAGTTCATGGACTTTATGCAATCTCTTCTTCACAATCTCACTTTAGGTTGGTATGAACTAGTGTACTGCTCAAGTAATCGTCATATTTATAACTCTCTTATCATTAGGCACAATCATATTGTTTTATATGTGCAGTGATATATTGTTAATGCAACATAACAATTAGTATCTAAAGTACTTGACAAGTATCGGTCAATGATATGTTGTTAACATTATGTTGCAGATATTTGTAAGCTTTTGACATGAATGAGAATTACTTAGACTTTACCCTAAGTGATCAATGTTTTATCAAAAACTCATTCATATTGAAAAACAAAATCAAACTTCTTTCTACATTAGTGATTTCTTATTTCATGTAAAATCTTTTGAAATCACTATTGTAAATCATTTTCTCTCTATTACCGTATATGATGTGTTACAGGTTCAGTCTCCAATGACTTTCTTTCATTGACAGTCATGAGGTTGAAAACCCATAACGTCTATCCCAGACTGTAAAGACAAACACAAAAACAGAACCAACCAACACTCTCTTACCACTAAATTTAGTATGAATGAGCGTGAGGGAGATAGTGCCTTAGTGCGCCACATAAGGAAGGTTCTGTAGTCAACCCAGTAGCTTTGTCTCCTACATAGATGAGTAGTATTTAAACCGAGACAACTGCTAGCCCCCATACATCTTCTCAAAAAAATGTAATGGCTGAAAAGGCACAAAAACAGTTACTAGATTCATTCTCTCAACAGGGTGCGTCTATTGAATTTTGCCTGTCGGCCAAGGAAACCGATGTAGTGTCACCACTTTAAATATAAACAATTCTTGATGCACAAGGAAAGGTTACACACACAAAGGATGAGTTGACAGAAACAAGAGTTTCGACCATTTTAAGGTCAGATTCGATTGTTTAAGGTTCGTTAATGGACCAATTGCCTTTACAGGTGTTAGGAGAGGATACTGATCCAAAAGCCATATGTCAGTGGTCAGTGTCTACCTCCCCAGGCTTAAGTCCCCTGGATGCATCTGCGGATAGTGGATCTGACATAGGTGCAGATCGGCAACTTGTTGACAATGATTCAGATATTACCTGATGAGTCATAAGGAAATGTCTTCACAGACATTAGAAGGGAACTTTGATCTTTATGCTAAATTCGTTGGATCATTGTTTACCTTCCCAGAATTCAAATCTGGAACCCTAAAAGGGAAACTAGCAACTTGTAGATTATGACTCAGATTCATCTGACGAGTTTAACAAGGATGGGGATTTGCGAACTCCCATTGCACCACCTGTGACCTCCTTAAGGATGGCTAAGGTGATTTTCCTTGCAGGTACAGCTGGATTATGGAGCTATGAGAGAAGAGTGATACACTTGTGAGAATGAGTGTAAACACGAGTGGAGAGAAGAGTGAAACACATGTGAGGTACACTAAACAGAATCACACACTCACAGTGAGGAAGAAAGAGAAACTACTTGTTATTTCTTTTCCAACCAAGTGAAATATGAGAACTTCTTCAGACGACGGCATACATTCCTTCACTAAGGGGGAGATAAAAGCTTAAGTAATAGTTTGGAGGATTCCTCAACTAAGGGGGTGAAATAGCAGGGAGTAAGAAAAAGATCCTACATGTACACTACACCACACCATTGTTGTTTGTAACTACGGATCCTATTGTACGGGAGTGGTGGTAAACACAAGGTGATTTTCTAAGTAAGGGAAGAAGTTGTTTTCAAAAGGGGAGTACCATTGGCTTTTATCCAGCGGATCCTATTGTACGGGAGAGGTGGTAAACGAAGGTGATCTTCTTTAATCAGTTGATTCTCATAGGGGGAGAAGCAAGAGAGATATGGGCTTCTCAACAGGAAATGTGGTTGTACAAATGAAGATGGAACTACTTGAAGATATGTTCAGTCTAGAGGAACATCTACTTGGAATCTGGAAAATGTTAAATCTAGTCCAGAACTTTTCTACTATTTACTTTGCATTTCTTTTTATATATTTTTCTTATTTGTTAGTTGAGTTATCCTCTAGGTATTTGTGTGTTATTGTCTAACAAACAAATAGGGGGAGATTGTAAGTCATATGTCATAACCTATTTGTATATTCGAGGATTCAACTCAACTCAAATAAGAATGTAATAAGTAAATAGTGGATCTACCGTCAAAAGAGATCTCACAGAGTAATATATGTCAAAGGATTCAGAAACAAGGTTCATCTACAGACTTGAGGAATTAATTCACTGGAAGAAGTTCAAGAAATTGATCATGCCTCAGTGATATAAATCAAGAGTGTGGATTTAATCAAGTGACAGAGATCTCGTCAGAGTATCATTAATTACAAGGATTTAATCTGAAGAAAATCAAAGTGTCAAAGTCAAGACATGAAGAAACGTCACGGAAGTTAGTCACTCATGAACCAGACAGTACATCGAGTGTCAACGTTGAAGTGGTGGAATTGATTCATAATTCTCAGTGATTTTCAGAAGATATTCAGAAGATTGGTTGCTGCTCAGGGTTAGTATTAATTCTCTATTAATTAATTAAGTCATATAATTTAATTAAGAAAATAAATTATATATGCAAAGATTAATTTATTTGATTAATTAAATTAATTGATTAATTAATTCAGAATTAATATTAAGGTTTTTCAGAATTTTTAATTGGTTAAAATCTGTTTTAATTCCAAAAAGACAACTGATTGTATTAGTATGACAATCAGTATGACAATCAATAGTCATACCGAAAGTCATGCTAATTTAGTTGATTGTCTTACCAGAATTATTATTAGAATAAAATCACTTATTAATTCAGCAAAAACAATCTGTTTGAACTACTATGACAATCGGTATAACAATTGATTGTCATACCGAAAGTCTTGCTAGTTCATTCTGATTGTCTTGCTAGTTCTAAAATATAGTCCTACCGAAAGTCTTGCTGAGCCAAAGAGATTGTCATGCCAGTTCAATTCTATTCGGTTGGTTGTTAAAAGAAGCAGAAGCAGCCATACAACTCAATCATCCAACAAACAGAAGTCAAGAACACAACAAAAAGAAAAAGAAGCAGAACAATATTACATTCTTCTCTGCAAAACTTCAAGATCAATTTCTAGATTGTAAAGTTAAATTCAATCAACTAGAAATCTTTATCTTGTTCTTGTGTAACAATCTAGCGGATCAAAATCCCTAGAACTTAATCTCAAATCGCGTTTAGCATTTGATTCTAATTATTGCAAAAATAGAAAAAGTTCATGTCGAATTTATTCTAAATTTGTGATAATTAATTTGAGATTAATTCCTTGTAATCGATACAGTTGTTGTAACACCTTTCAAGTTTAATAATATTTTTATTTAACTTGAATTTTGTTTCACATTTTTTATTCCGCATTTAATTCGATTATTCGGTACTGTTTGTATTCAACCCCCCCTTCTACAAACACATTGGGACCTAACAGATTGGCTGAACTCCACGCAATCCGGACTGGGGGCCAAGAAAAGCTCAAATTCTTCCAAGGACAACTAACCCTAGTCCTGATTGGCTGAATTCAACACAATTCGGACCGGGTGCAATCAAAACTCAAATTCTTCTAAGGACAACAAACCTTAGTCCTGATTGGCTGACCTTCACGTAATCCAGACTGGGGGCCAAACAAAGCTCAAATTCTTCTTAGGGCAACTAACCTTAGTCCTGATTGGTTGAACTCAACGCAATCCGGACTGGGGGGCAAGAAAAGCTCAAATTATTCAAGCAAACACAACCTTACTCCTCCGTCCAGAAAATCTGCATAAGGGAGTGACCAGGCCCAGACTCCTAACTCAACCCAGTCCCGCACACTACTAGTCTTAACTGGCCCAGTCCCGCGAGCCCAATCTTGGAAAATCCCAGCACGTGAGGCACTTGCCTAGGCACATGATAGGGACAACCGTCACCCATCAATCATGGAAAGAATCAGGGCACGTGTCAGAGGATCCTCAGAATATTCCTCAGCCACCCCCGCCCCGACACGTGTAAAGCATCCCCTCCAGCCAGGTGTCCTCCGCTCCTAGAATCGACAACTACGATTTAAAGGTACCAACCCCTAAACCCTACCCTTGGACTATTTAGGGAGGAAAGATTTTGGGATTAATCACTCTCTTACACTCATATACACAAAACCACCTTGTATTCGTGTCTATTTTCATCTTTACAAAAAGCGAGTTCTTACTCTCACACCGGAGGCGTCACGTGACACAAACCCCCCTTCCGTTATTGTTTTGTAGGAGCCCCACGACAGCTACACCTCTACAACAGCGAAGGATTCAGTCACGGCGTCGAAGGAGCAGCCCCGCCACCAGATAGTTATCAAACTTCATCCTTCGCTTTATATAAATCATAAATAACTTAATGTTTTGCTTCTTGTTGTTGTAAGCTTCCTTTGATGACCCTCTTTGGAATGACCAGGATCAGTTCATTTGTTATTGATTTTTTATTTGCATGTCATTCTGTAACCACATTATTATAGTTTGGATAATTTTAGAGATACTCAGCACCTTGTCACATTCTTATATAATAAATTAGAGATAATTTTATTTAATATTTTAACATTTTCATCAAGTTCTTCTAATACGTAAAAATAAAAAATCAATAAGTAATAAAATATTAGTGTATCTTTAAACTAATAAAATATTATTATATTAACTAATGACATGGGTCAAGATTGGTCCATTCATAAATGAGTTTTTCACGAGGATGTGATCCTATAAGGACATCATTATAGTTTAATTTTAGAGATACTTAACATCCGTCACATTTTTATATCGTAAATTATAGATATTTTTATTTAATATTTCGATACCTTCATTTATTTCACCAAGTTCTTCTAATACGTAAAAACAAAAATTCAGTAAGTAATAAAATATTAGTTTATGTTTAAAATAATAAAATATTATTATATTAATAAAATATTATTATATCGAAAAATAAAAATAATAAATTTGGTAACGTAATATTTTTTGATGATTCAAGGATATTAGGTCTAAATGTATTAGGAGGTTTAAATATATTAGGACTTGTTGGCCCAAAATATTGCAGTACCCTTTGGGCTTACCATCCGTTCGGATCTACCAAACGGCGTCGTACAAGTAAATTTAGTTTAATAAACCTAGGCTGCATCAAGAGATCTGACCGCTGCTTTGATCATCTCCTGTAATTCTGTATAAAAAGCTTTTATATGTAAATATCAATGTATATATAGATACAATCATCAAAATACACACAGTAGCATATTTTCATTAAAGTGAAGATGAATGAAATAGTAGAAAATGAGGAAAATAAAGTGCAAATTACACTCAGAACAATCGGTCCATCTCCTCCAACTCGCCTTAATTTGCCTTCCTCCATTAAAGTTCGTATCTTTTTCTTCTCTGGTTTTGTTAATGTGGTGTGTGTATATATGATTGTTGTCGCGCTTTCAAATTTAGGGTTTTTCGATACTTATTTGTCATCAATTTGATTTTGTGTGTATATTTGGATAGTTATAAGTTATTGATGGACTGCGTATATAGATATTTAGACCTAATTTAATAATTTTGACTTTAAATATGTAAGCCACTCGTGTTTTTTTGTTAGTGATTAGAATATTAATTCCGAGAGGCTAGAATGTAAAGGTGGTTTTATATAGGTGATACCTTGGGATGAAGTGGGATTGTCGGGAACTGTGCTAACAAAGTTCAATAGATTTAGCAATAAATTCTATAATAAATTCGATAAGCATCCTGCCAAAAGTTTCCACATTGCTGCATTTTGGCTTGTATTTTTCACATTGTTAAATTTTGACGGTATATCGTGCTTTATCTTTTTGTTGGTAATGGTCCACAAGCTTTTATTAGAAATTTCTTTCATTTTGTAAGTTTTTGTCAGGAACCATGAGTTTTTGAATTGAATACTTGAATGTTTTTGTGTTTTTTTCAGAAGAGTTAACTGCAGTAAACAAGTCGAAACTATTGAAATCTAGCAGTTAAGATAGATAGGACCAAGAAATGATAACAGAAATAGAATCGGGATAGTGATTGTGATAGTCCGAAGAGGAAGTTATCTCTCGGAAATAGTGAGAGTTAAAGAGTGGCGGAGATATGTCTATTCTTAGTTACCCAGACTCTTCATTTTGCTTCGAGTACCCGAGTCGGACACTCGACACTTGAACATGGGTATGGACACTTGGACACTTATTTTAGGCCAAAAACATGTAAATTTTTCAGAATATTTCCGAGTCCGACACTTGGATACGAACCCGTGTCTGACACCCATACCCGAGTCCAGGTAACATAGTGTCTATTCCATATTATAAAACATAATCCCAGATTAGTGTTGCTACTTATTGCACTCTAATACTAACTCGCTCAATGCTATCTCGGAAATGACTCAGTTGCTCTTAACATCTTACTGATACTTCTACTACTTAATACAGTAACAATGCTGACCCTGACAATCCTTCTCCCTTATTTTCGACCTTGTACTTAAAGTTGGGGACATAATTCTGGAAAGTTTATCTAGAAAATCTTCATTTTCAGATGTGGTTTCATCTACACTGCAGTCCTACTGCACCACCTTTTTGCACTAAAATCTGAAAATTACGTTTTGGTCCCTAAGTATGTTTCTGCAATCCATCTCTCTTAGAGGATTCCATTAGAATGTGCAAGGGAGATGTTGTTGTACCCTATGTTATCCCCTGGCATTCTTGAGTAAAACACATGGTACACTCAAGATATGTCTGTTAGAGCCAATTCAGAAGCTAGTAGCCTAATCTCCTGGCTGCAATGTCTGTCTTCCAATAGAAACTCGAAGCTATATATATATATATATATATTATCGTGAGGTCTGTGATGCCAAGCTAAATGCCTTGGACAATCTGGAAGGGAATGGTATTTAATGTGATATTATTATACTAACTAGGTATTTAATCAAACACTGATTGATACTTTCAGTGCTGCCATTATTTTGAGGATGGTAAGCTGAGCTGTAATGCAGCGTAGTGCCTGAGAGTTTGAATAGATATCTTAAGAATTCACCAAGGAAGAGTTTATCTTTAGCTCTGACTGTAGTGCCTGGAAACCCATGTAATTTTAGTAACCTTGTTCTAAAAAGACCATAACTAGTCCTTTAGCTGTGAATTGGTAGGACAGAAATATTAAGTGGTTGCTGCTGAACCTCTACACAAGAACCCAAATGACCTCATTCCCCCTAGACTTTGCTAACTCTTTATATAATCCATAAAAAAAAAATTCCAGGGGTCTTGGGGAATAACCCTGTTTTACTTGCTGGCAACTAGTACAACCCCTCACCCATTTTCCAATTGTCAGCCTAAATAGAAAGCTAGAGTAAGTACTACATGATTCTATTGAAGTAGCTCTCTTCCTTGAGTGGCCTCCAATTCCATTGCAGTGTAGTTCCTCAAATACTTGTTAGCTTGGCTCACCAGTATTCCCAGTCGGCAGTAACCCATTTACATCTGAATTTTAATGGTTCATGTCGCATTTAGTACTCTTCTGGCTCTTGTTTAACTTCAGAGGCTCCAGTGATGAGTTGACTAATCTCTAAATCTCCTTCATAACTTTCATTAAGTTGTTCTTGTTCCATCCACTTTGGAATGACTTCCAAAATCTAAGCCCAATCATTCATTAGTTTAGTCTTTATAGAAGGAGTACTTATTCCCAAAATACAACCACACAAACTATTTTGTTGAAGATAATGTGTATGTGGCATTCAGAACCATCTTTTGAATTCTTCTTCCATAGTAGTAAATCAAATTGTTGAATTTTACTTTTACCCCATTAATTTCATAAATTACCATGGTTCTTTACTAGTAACAATTCAAATTTATACCTTTGTTAATTAGGAGCATGCGTACCGTCATGCAGCTCATGACATGTGTGCGATTTGTTGCTTCTTTAAATAGGTGCATGATCTGAGAAAATTGGTTGCTGAGAATGGTCGTTTGCCTATTGAAAATTTGAGGCTTATTCTGCGGGGGAAAGTGTTGCATGACAGCAAAGACGGGAACGATTTGTTTATTAAACTATGTGATGGAGGTGTGTCATTTTATCTCAAATATTTATGATTATGAGCAAATAATACTATTTTCCATAACTAGTGAAATATTATTTTGCTTTTGTTTTTCCCGTCATTGAGAGTAACTTTAAAAATTTATCTGAAAATTTTGATTATGGGTTAGTGGAGTGTGACATGATCCACTCAACTCAAGGACCAAAAATCAATATAAATCATTTGGCTAATTCTTTGAGTAGCTGTCGAGCATAGTTTATATTGTTATTATTGATGTTGCAAATGTTTGAGTTTGTAAGGAAGGATGGTTTCCACGGTAACTGATTTTACCTGATAAATAGATCTGATGAGGTAATTTCTACTAGAAGAAACTATAAAATGTGTAATATTGATGTTGATCACACATCTGGAAAATTCTTAATTACTTGTCTGATCTAGGTATTATGATAAAGATGTGGTGTGTTTGGTTTTATGGACTTCTTGAATCCGGCCTTCCATAAAAAAATATGATTTCTCATGGTGAATTAAATACATGAATTTGCATTTGTTGTAAGTTCTTATGTTTTTCCTAAACTATTTATTATGGCATATTGATTAACTTATCGGCCAGTTTTTATTCTGAAAATTCTACTTGACCTTTGTCATTTACAAATTACAATCCATATCTCTTCTTGGAATTCCCTTTCCTTTAAATTTTAAATTAAGGATGTATTGCTTTTTAGATTCCATGATTGCTGCTGTCAAACCAAAGCCACCTGCCAGACATGTTAGAGATGGGTTAGAAGAGGATGATGACGATGATTTGGTAAGAATTGACCGAGTAGTTTATAGTTCTGTGGAATTAAAAGAGGTACTTTTTTGTATTTATTTGTCAAGCATCATTACTTATCTCCTTTTGGTATTTGAAATGTAGAAATTTCAGCTTCCGCTTTCAACCAGTAGATGGAAGAGAAGATTTTTCAATTTTCTGCATGACAAGTTAAAGCTACCTGGTAAGTTTTTCTCTGTTCATGGACATCGTTGTACTTCTTGTCTTCCTCAATTATGTTTCCTTAGGATTTTTTTTCCGCCATATTGTTCTAATTCATTTTGTATATAAAGTTTTCCAATTAACATTATGAATGAGCTTTAGTTGTAAAAGGCTATATGTTCTGATCATCCGCTCTCTTTTTTATCAATAGATTTTCTTCTGCTGGCATTATTCTCTCTAAGTCTAAAAATGTGGGTGGTTATCATCTTGTGGTTCATCCTGGCACCTGTTGCCCATGGATGGGACGTTGGACCTCTTTATGTAAGTATATTGGTTCCTCTTGTTTCTTTTACCTTATCTGTAAGAGACATCAAATTGTGCTGAAATTAGTGTATCTTCAGAATCATTAAAGATGAGGTTTACTATAATGTCGAGTGATGATGTGAATTAATTTGGTTAATTAATTGTTTGTCAGTCCCCAGTCCTCGCGGGCGGGAATTAAATTTTGGAGACAACCATATCAAGAGTTCCTAATTCTTTCGCTTTCTTTTCCTTTCCTTTCAAAAAGAATCATTCAGGAACAAGCTGCAGCATTAAATTTTAGTGTTTTGTATAGCCTGTAACAAGTAAAAGGGCCATATGCCTAATGGAAAAAAATACTGATACAAATTATTTGAAACTCTTCAAGATTGAACCTGACCACTTGTGCCACTAATTGCTTGTCTATATATTCAGATACTCGGAACAGGCTTTGTTATTATCTTCATTAATCTTGGAAAACGACAGCATGGTGAAATGAGGTATGTACCTTTGCTAGATATTGAAGTAGTACAACCTGTGTATAGCTTCTTGCTAGATTAATGATCAATATACCTAACAAGTAGACTGTTGAGACTGGAGTTGGGTAATTGATATTTTTGCACATCCCACCCTTTTCAAATATCTAAAAGATTTAGTACACTAAAGTATATACCTGGAGTGGAAACCCCCTCTTCTGGCTAGAAGAAAAATTTCTACGAGAAAGAAAAGCTTTTTTGTTCAATCGGAAGTTTGGAATTTGATTAAAATACAGTTGCTTAGTCATTAAGTTGTGCGTCGTAGTACAGGAGGGTATCACTGGGTATGAATGTTTTGTTGGCAAATATATTTTGTTTGTGGCCTAGATGTGTGGTGGTTTCATTGTGTATCAATAACTATAGAGTTAATTGCATTTTGCAACCCCCACCTTTCATTAAAATACAAAACCGTATACTTTGTAAAATACAGTTTGCAGCCCTTAACTTTCGATAGCAAAAAACAGCATGCATCCCTTTGACTATTTTGGTATGATGCTCAGACTATTTTAGAAGGATCGGACACGGACACAAATCAGAATGTCCGATTCTTTGAACTTCAAAATTAAAGACCCGGGGACATGTTTTATAAGGATCCGACACTTGGATTTGGACACGGAAATTAGTATATTTGATATATTATGATAATTTTTATACACAAGTACTTATCATTTTATATAAAATAATATATAAACTTTTGAAAAACAAGGGTAAAATAATTTTTATTATAGATATATATCTATAATAGGTACAATGTCAAAAGTTAAAGGGTTAATATAATAAAATATTAGAGATAGATGTCTGAGATGAAGTATCTGTTTTCCAAATGTCATTTGGATCCGGATCCAAGTGTCAGTGTCATGTCATGTGGACACACGGGTATGGCAGAGTTTTCTGAAGAGTCCGAGCATCATAGCTATTTTGTTAGAAATGTTTATATTTTGGAGCGTAAAATTGGAATTCAGCATATTATTTAAATAATAATAATTGAAAATTTTTAAAATTAAATCAAAAGTTGGAATTTCAATTTAAAAAAATATTATTAATGTCACTTGTTTTAAATTTTACTCAATATAATTTTTAAATTTTTTAATAAATATATATTTTTAGAAACTTTATGATTAACTATGATTATTTACGTATAAACGTATATTTTTAATTATTTAGCGTTATGATTAATTTAGAGCATTACTAATAAAAAATAGCTATGTTTTTTTCCATGTAAAAAATGCATTAATATAAATATTTGAATTGATTTGAAATTTTAGTTATTAATATTAAACATCTCAATTCGAATTTTACCCCCAAAATATAAAAAATTTTAACTGAAAATTATGAAGAGATGCATATTGTATTTGATATTGAAAGTTAAAGGCTGCAAACTTTTTTTTTGCAAACTAGGTATAGTGTTTTGATTTTGAATGAAAGGCGGGGGTTGTAAAATGCAATTAACTCATAACTATATCCTCTTCCTAGTTATTTACAATACTATATATTGTATTGCAGTTTTGTTATTCAGATAAATATTTGTTCTTACACGGGATATATATCCATCTGCAGTGCATATTCCATCTTCAACGAAGATTTTAGAGAACTTCCTGGAACATTTAATGCAGATCGTGTTGATAGAGACATCCGAGCAGGTCAATTATAAGTTTTGTGGTATTTTTCAGCAAAAATGCATATTAATGGTTTGTTCAATTGTACAGCATGTATCTGTAGACAAAATTAAGTTGAAAAATATTACCTAGGCGTGGTTGAATATTGTGTTGTGGCATAGTACTTGTACTATGAGCTTGCTGATTGTTCTGGTGGTAAGTCAATTTAATTAGCAAAATGTACATGCATATAGAAAGGAAGTTGCCAGAGGAACGGAAACAGGAAATACATTAATGTCAAATATTTTTTGAAAAAGATGAACTGAATTTTACAAGGAACAGCAGGGCAAGATTTCCCAACTAATATCCGCAGAGATTGAGGGGACAACTATAACTGTATGGACAGTGATTTGTTTCCGTCTCAGACATTAAAATCAATGACGTTGAATTTTTCCAATGGGTATGTAAAAATTCAATGAAGATGGTGGATTGACGGGGATAGATTTGGAGTGAATTTCATGGCTGATCAACCACCTTTTTGTTTGAATTACCGAGTAAAGCACCAGATATATATGGGTAGAATAATTAAACTGAATAAAACGAGTTATTATTAAAGTCTTAAAGAGTGGAGAGAGTCGTTAAATGTGCAGTAATGAGTTGGACGGAATATTGTGTGGAAGTTTGGAGAGTGGGTTGTTTGTCTGTTGAATTGCCAAACGTTGACGGCACGTAACAAAATGAAGAAACTAAAGTTGACATGAATCATCCCCCACCCCAAGTGTTACGTACTGCTAAAGTCAACCGTCCTTATCTTTCATTTTCCACCGTTTTCTCTCCCAACAATTAACAAACATTACGACGATTTACGGCCTGTCTGTCTGTAGTTGATACCCTCACCTCACTTATTTGTAAAAAATAAATTAATTTTAAAAACTGATAAAAATGAGATGAAATGGAGCTGATGTGTACAGGTCCGTGAGTTGTTGATTGATTGAGGGAGATATATACAGGACATTATTATTATTATTATTGTGCCTATTTCTGTTTCGGCCTGTTCTTCTCCTCCTCTGTCAAGTCAAACCCCTCCTTGTTTTCCTATCTATACTACACATACATAGAGTCTACAAGTCTTTTGTATCTACACCTACTCTGCTTCTACTTACTGCCCAACTTATGAAACGTCCCCGTTGACAAATCTACGCCCTCTCTCTCTCTTCCCCTGATTTTTTTGAAATTTTGTAAAATAATTATTCTCGTCAATCCCACCTAATTCTTTGCTTTGATATTGTGGACTTGCACGCAAATTAAACTTTTATAAAATGTGCGTTCCTAAAAATATTTCCTATTTGTGTTATATATATTTATCAATGCACATTTTTTATTGTTGATATTTTTAATTTCGTACTAGTATTAAAAATAAAAATTTAATTATATTAAAGTACTCATAAATACGAATTCAACAAAATAACTCATGATTATGTTTGATTTTATAGATTATATGTAAATTAATAGTCAATCATTTATTATGAATACTGCTAAAAGTCAATATTGGTACTGCCAAAAGTCAATATAGGAAATTTATTAAGAGACGGAGGGAGTAATTGTCTAATGTTAAAAACATGAAGTCTTCTAAATAAATTTATAGAGTCTATTTTTTAACATAAAATTTTTAAAAATAAATTATGAAACTATGTCTTATAAAAGTCTTAAAATGCGTGATAAGAATGAGAAAAAAAATTGTAAAGAAATGAGTAGAATGAAAAGATTACATTTATAAGTTAGATGATAGCATATGGTTATTAATAAATACATAAATGTTAAAGTTTATGAGTAATGTCACAGATATCAAAATTGGTCCCAAAATAAATCCCGCAAATATGTAAGGTCGATAGTCCATCGTTTCATGAATTTTATTATTAAGCGTTTGTATAATGTATATTCATCAACACATATGATAACTACTAAAATTTATAAACTTAAAGATTTTAGTTAACATAGTTGTTGTGAATATAAATGGGTCACTATTATTAAAAAAATGAAAATCAATTAAAATTAAAAAAATTTATATTTATTGTGGGTTCTGTACACACCATGTAAAACCCGTTTTATAAATTTATGATAAATGGGACAAACAAAATACATTGATTGTATTTCACATCATATTCTTCCACCTGTCCCAAACCTTGAATATACAAGCGTTGACGCCCACCACTAAAACTAATCTCCTAAGACAAATTTGTCATCCCACTAATCTTGTCCTTAAGTATAGTGCTTAACTGTATTACTCTGTCCTAAACTGTTTATTTTATTCTGCTATTCAGATATCATCACGCGTATGCAAATTTTATATTCAACGAGCCGATAGCTCCCCAGCCCCTCCATGTCGTGCTAAAGCTTTTGGAGTCGGTTATTCTCAATTTTTTGGAATTATACCATCAAGTAAATGAAATTACTCGTATTTATATTTAAAAGTTTAAAACATGTCTGGAATTGGACAACAAAAACACAAAACAAACGGGTTTTGTGTTTTTTTGACTTTTGTTCACAATTCTCTTTATTACAAAATCTAAACAAAAATTTAACTCAATCTAAAGTCTTCACATAAACGAGACTTCAAATCCAAAAGAGAAAAAGTGCATTAAAGAGCAACTACACTCTCTCCACAAAGGCACAAAGAAACTCAACCCCCCCCCTCTCGCTCTTAAATCTCTCTGTTATATCATCTCCCTCTCTCTCTCTCTCTTAAATCTCTCTGTTATATAATCTCTCTCTCTCTCTCTCTCTTCCCCAGTAGACATATATAAAAATTTGGGGTGACTAGTGGTGGGAAGCTAAATAAAATCAAATGCGATGGGAAGTGGAATCTCGCAGCTCTTCCCCTGCATAAACCCTAACCCTAACTCTAACAAACCCCCACATGACATCATCTTCTCGGGAACTGAGCCAGACGAAACCCTAGGCCACTCCTTCTGCTACGTCCGATCATCCACTCGCTTCCTCTCTCCCACACCCTCCGATCATTTCATCTCTCCCTCTCAATCTCTCCGCTTCTCTCCCTCTCGTGACCCGACCCGCCCCGAACCCGGTTTCAAAGCCATCTCTGGAGCTTCAGTCAGCGCCAACACTTCCACTCCCAGAACTGTCCTTCAACTTGATAATATTTACGATGATGCCACTGGCTTAGTTGCTGACAGTGGTGGTGTTAAGTCCAGTATTGTTAATGGGTTTGAGAGTACGGCGTCGTTTTGGTCTATTCCGTTACAGCCGTGTAGTGGGAATGAACCGGCTAATGGGTTTTTTATGTCCGGTCCGATTGAGAGAGGGGCTATGTCCGGTCCAATTGAACCGGGTGGTAATGGTGGTGGAGGGAGAGACGGTGTTCCGTTCTCGGCTCCGTTGGGTGGTGGTATTTATGTAAAAAGGAAGAAAATGAAGGGTATTAATGGGATTAGGAAAAGATTTCAACGGAGCTTTTCGCAGAAGAATAGGCCTTGGGTTGTGCCTGTTAGGAACAAAGAAGAGTGTAATAATAATAATGGGAGTGATTGTAATGAAACTAATGGTAATGTGGGGTCAGATTTGGGTCCCAGGAGTGATGATGTGCAATGGGCTTTGGGGAAGGCGGGGGAGGATAGAGTACATGTGGTTGTTTCCGAGGAGCATGGTTGGTTGTTTGTTGGGATCTATGATGGGTTTAATGGGCCCGATGCGCCCGAGTTTTTGATGGGGAATTTGTATAAGGCTGTTTTTAGAGAATTGGAGGGGTTGTTTTGGGAGAGTGTGGAAAGTGGGAATGTAGAAGGGGAGGGAAGTGTGGTGGATTTGAATGCTAATGTGGTAGGAGAATTGGGAAATGGGGAAGATTTGAATGTGAATGTGGTGGAAAGGTTAGGGGTTGGGGAGGATATAGTTAGGGCGGATAGTGATGTGAATGTGAAGAAGGTGACTTTTGAGGTTGATGAGATTCGAGTTAGGAGGAAGAGATTATGGGAGTATTTAGCCGAGGATGAGCCAGAAGATGGAGTTGATCTGTCTGGTTCAGAGAGATTTGCATTTTCTGTTGATGATGCGGTTAGTGTGAATAAGGATGCTTCTGGGGCTAGTAAACGGTCATTGTTGTTGTCAAAGTTGAAACATGGGTTGGTTAGGAGTAAGGATGGTGGGAAATTGTTTTCTTGGAGATTTGGGTTGGAGGGTAAGGGGGAGAAAGCGGGGTTGGAGGAGAATGTTGGAGTGGGTGAGGAGAGAAGTGGGAGTATTAGAAGTAATAGAAAACGGAAGGTGGGTCCTGTTGATCATGAGTTGGTTTTGCAGGCAATGTCAAGGGCTCTTGAAAATACTGAGGTTGCCTATTTGGATATGAGTAACAAGGTTCTTGATCGATATCCGGAGCTTGCGCTGATGGGTTCTTGTTTATTGGTTGTGCTCATGAGGGATGACGATGTGTATGTGATGAATGTTGGAGATAGTAGGGCTATTGTGGCACATTATGAATCCCAAGAAGTTAGTTCAAGTGCAGAACCCAAGGGACCTGGGTATACTGGGTCAGCTGCGGAAGATGTAGTTGAGGAGTCCATAGATGGCAGTGAGAGGGCAAAGGAGATGGCTGTTGAGGTTCCAGCTGAAGCTCCTAGATTGACTGCACTGCAATTGTCTACCGATCATAGCACAAGTATTGAAGAGGTAAGGTTAAATAATTTAAATTGAAATAGTTTTAACTTTTAAGTCCTTTAAAATTTACAAATTGATCACAACTAAAAAATTTCAGGAAGTTATAAGAATCAAGAATGAGCATCCTGATGATAAGAATTGCATCGTCAATGATCGGGTGAAAGGTCGTCTCAAAGTTACCCGTGCATTTGGGGCTGGATTCCTGAAACAGGTCCATTTTCTATTTATGTTGTTTGTTGTCGCAGCCCTGTTTTGTCTATATATGCGACTGTATAGTAGTGATTATATTTATGCTGCTACATTTCCTTGCACCTTATTAATTAAGATTTTGCCATGTTTTTCTCGCAAATCACAAAGCATTTAATTTTTAGAAAACTAATCAAGTTTTTTTTCCATCATTTTGCGAGACCGAAGTTCATAAATGCCCGCAAGTTAGAACTAATTGTAATGTTACCTTTTTGTTTATCCAATGTTATACACCATTTTAATGCAATGAAAAGTAATCTTAGGAGTCTCAGTCCGTAACCACATTGCATTGATTGCTTTACAACATGGTGGTTGTAGGTTTGATATGTGGGGACTGGATTTGATGACCGTGAGGTTCTTTGTAAAGGTCCCTGCTTTCCTAGCATGATAACGATCTTTGTCATGCCATATATGATGATATAGTATTTATATTATTATCTACTTTCTTCTGTCATTTAAGTTAGTATGACCAAGTCATCGCTGCGACACTGCCTAAATTCTGGATCTAATTACTTCATTATGTTTTTCCTGCCCGTGTTTTCTTTTTATAGAGGCAATTTGATGTTGAATGTAGTGCATCTAAGTTAGTTTTTCTAGTTAAACATGTTTGAGGCATTAGATCTCCAGTACAGGTGTACATCCAGAATGAGTTTCAGTTGTCATTTTACATCTTTAATTTACTATGCTCTAATCTTGTGAAAGCTGTGTTAAATAAATAGTCCTTACACTCAGGGAGATGTGTTCTGCATACGAATATGACTTATGTTAAGGCAAATGTTAAATATATGATTCTTTGTGTTCTCAGTGAGGGGTATTTAAGATTTACATAGACCTATTTACTTGATGATTCATTTTATGATAGCAACTAGCAAGTGATGCATAGGCAGGCCTTCAAGTTGGATGAAGGGTTCTTTGGGGATTATGAGTTTTTGTTGTTTGCTGAATTGTTTTCTCTGATGAAGGGTGCATATTGAGAGAGAGTATTTTGGTAGCTGAGCACATGAGAGCAAGATCTCTCAAGCACAGGCTTGTATATATATGCCATTAATGGGGAAAATTACTAAAGGCTTAACACAGAAGTGTGTCGAGATGAGCACAATAAAAGCTTATATGGGTCATATATAAAGGACTAGTATCATGACATTTGGTTGGTCAGAAGTGCTGACACCAATCTCACAAGCCAATTGTCAGCCAATTCCTTAGTCAATTTATCATTTTTTTACATTCAAGTTGTATTGGTCGAAATTCTTTTACTTGGTGACCACTGTACTAGTTGAAGGTATTGTAACTTTAGGAGTCCATAATCTCTGAATCTGTTCACCACTTGTTGATTTACAAAAATCTAGTAGCCTTAGGTGTCTAATGCTTTGTTAGAGCATCTCCAATAGAGGCACCCTTTAGAGGTGCCAAACATGTCCAACACATCATAAATAATTTATTTATTTATTTATTTCTTCATCTGTCACATTTAGCACCCTTCAAGTCCAATCGTTGGCACCCCATGTAAGGTGCCTAGATGGTACCCAAACAAATATATAAAAACTAGATATATTATATAATGGGTATGGACAGTATATACTTTTAGTGCAACTATTTGAGTTTTTTTTTTGCACCCAAGAGTGTCATGCCACATAGGATTTGGCACCCCTATTGGAGTTAGGAGGCAATAGCAAAGTTCTTTCGAGTTAATTTATAATGTTTTTCATTGGTTGCATAAATAACCAATATGCTCAAGCAGTCATTGGCAAAGTAATGTTGACGAAGTCATTAATATGGTTAGGGTTGCATAGTTATTTAACAGGAAAGCTTGCTTATCACTGTCAAATTTGATTGTAAAAATTTATTCTTGATTTCTTGATCTGAATTTGCAGCCCAAGTTAAATGAAGCTTTACTGGAAATGTTTCGGAATGAATATATTGGCACTGCCCCATATCTATCATGTTTGCCCTCACTTTGTCATCACAAACTCTGTACGCGAGATCAATTTTTGGTGCTCTCATCTGATGGTTTATATCAGTACTTCAGCAATCAGGAAGTGGTTTCTTATGTTGAATGTTTCATCGAAAAGTTTCCAGAAGGGGACCCAGCTCAGCACCTTATAGAAGAGCTTCTTATTCGTGCAGCCAAAAAAGCAGGTATTTTGACTATTTTTGCTTATGGCCTCTATTTTGTTTTTTTAAAGAATAGTATTACAGATGCAGTTGGTGTGTTTATTATCTTCTCATTATGGTACCATCTAAATCATCACATGTATGGAACTCTCCAGTTGACTTCAGCTTTTAGTTCTCTGCATAGATAATAGTCAGTTAAGATTTTTAGCTCTTCTAGCCCTCTAATTGTCTGTTAAGACCATTACCCTAAAGTAATCAATTACACATGTCTTATTAGTAATATATATCCCATATTTACTTTAGTCAAATTGATATATTGTTTTTGTGTGTTTTAATTTGTTTTTCCTGCAGGAATGGATTTGCATGAATTGTTGGACATACCACAAGGAGATCGTAGGAAGTATCATGATGATGTTACTGTTATGGTGATATCGCTTGAAGGAGGAAGAATTTGGAAATCATCGGGAAAATCTCTAAAAATTTTCTAGTGTCACGAAAGCCCTATATCCAATATATAAGACGCTTTGGGACCATTTTGATCCCCTCCTGTTGAGGTACAGCAGTTCGGATGGAGCTCAACAGTTTTGGACCCTTTTTCACCTGGAAATCCCTGCATCAATATGGTCAAAACTAACTGTTAGAAATCTGCAACTCATCTCAGAGTCCAAAAGAAATTGGTGTCTGAATGGAAATTTAAAGAATTTTTGTAGCTGGAATATGAGTTTAGAAAGCTGGATTAGGAACCACAATGAAAAGAAAAAAAAAGAGATCATTTTCTCTTTAGATTTGATATAGGCAGATTTTTTGTTTTGATATCTTTATTTCATAGCTGGAGGCTGGAAACGTGCTTGTAATTTGGCGGGGGTGTTGATATCTATACAGAAGTTTAGAAATTTCAGTTAACGGAATATTTGTAAATTTCACGGTGTATGTTCTGCGTTGGCAAATGTTTAAGATTCTCGCAAGCGTGCACACACAAACTGTGTATGTGAACAACTATTACATATAAGCATCAATATAATTGTTCATATCTCAATTAGCAAAAAAATAATTATTATTATTCATATCTCAGAACATTTAAGGTTGTATTTAGTAGTAAATTAGATCTTGTATAGTTAACAAACTTTGACCAAAATTTCTTTGATTATGATTACAATCCACTAAACAAAATCTTGCTATTATTCTTTATGAGACTAAAAAACAGATTTGTTTTTCCTCATATAAATGACAAATGTACAATACATTTACTTAAATTGTGTGTTGCATTGCGACTTGGTGCGGTCTTTTGTGCATCAGCTTTCACTGTGGCTAAGAGGACAGTGAAGGAACCAACAATTTCTTGACATGGTTTTCAACTTTTTTCTGAATTGATTTGTTAGGGAAGTGGTCTAGCACTTCCGATCCGAATGAAAAGATGAGAGCTTTTCTAGCTGTTTGCAAGTCAACTCCTCTTGCTTGGAAATAAAAGAGCTGATCTTCTTCAAGGTCACAGATAGCGGCACCATGAGAGCACTTGACATCATCAGCGATAATTTGAAGATTAGGCTTAAGATTTACAGTTGCACGGGGCTCAAGAAGAAGGGTTCTAGTTAGCTGCCCTGCATCCGTTTGCTGTGCTTCTCTACATTGTTAAATGCAAACAAAAGAATGTCAAGAATAACAAACAGATCTATGGAACAGGTTCTGCATCCTTGGTTTTACAAAGCAACTTTCACACACATATGACTACTAATTTAAGGCCTATTCGAAATATATGAGAGAGAGAGAGAGAGATGAAATTAGGAGGTACCTGTTGACCTGTACATTCCCATCAAATACAGCCTGTCCCAAAGAGTGTGCAATAATACATTTATGAAGCTGCCGAGTTATTCCTCGTGGATGATCTAAGATTAGTTTGCTATGTAAATCTTGTGTTTGATCAGTGATGGATAAGTGAAAAGTTGATAATTCTGTAACTGTGTCTGGTCCAACTTGCTGCATATGAAAATTGTGTCTGCTCAACTTTCCGCCGGTGCTCACTTCTATTAGCTTATAGGTGCTAGTAGATTCCTGCAAGTCAAAAGACAGGTCAGTACATAAGATAATGGACGAGACTTGAATATTTATAAGATGTTAAATACTGTGCCACGAGACTTGAAATAAATAAACATTACTGGCCAGGTTTAGGAGAAGTCCTCTTAATTCATAACATTCTCTACCTCATTTCATCCCCTTTCAAATCCTAATTGTTAACCATAGGCCCTGACCACGTGATCAGAACAGCTTATAAATGTTTCCCCTTTAGAACCCAAGAACCTCATTCTAGAATGAAATATTATATTAAATTCTTGCAATAAACCCTAATCCATCTTATCTAGCAATAGTAGCTTAATTTAAAAGGGCATAGTAACTTCTACATGAAAAGGTTCTTTTTTCACTCGGCTTTTAGTAGCTTAGAAGTGATTAAAGCAAAACCAATCAGAAGATCCCTATACATTCCCCAAAAATACCGTGGATATCAACATCATATATTTTTATCAATTTCCGTACTGTTGGTCCATACAGCTAACATCGTTATAACTTCAAACTGAACACAAATCTTATATAACATAAAGAAAAACAAGCAAATAATCACATTACCGTATGAAGCTCAGATCTAACTCTTCATAAGTATGATTTCTTTAATGCAAATAATAATCAGATTTGTCCATTCATTTTTTCTATCAAACAAATTAATAAAAGCTTTTCACTTTCGAAGTGGAAATGTGAGGTCAGGCATGCAGGCAGTTCGGGATGTGTATGAACAGTACAAATGTTATAAAGCTTAACCTAGAACTACATGCTAATCAGGGCACTTTGAAGGATTCATCCATAAGTTTATTCCATTATAGGTATAAGTTATAACTAGTCTACTATATTAACTCCTGCACGAGTACGTTACTTATCGCTTATCATTGGGCTAAACTTTGGAACAACTTTTAATATACTTCTGATTTACCACAGCAATTAGAAGCTTAATATTATGTCATGTTTTAATGTCTTGTAACAGTAAAAAGCACAGGTTTTTCCTTGAACAAACATGTAAACTTTAAGTTCATCCACAAATAGGTCTGCGAGTGCTTATTCTCTCTTAAAGAATTTTTTAGCAGAACTCTAAATAATAAAGAACTAGTGTGTGCCCACAATGTACTTCAATCAAATTCAGCTAGACAACTACTAGGTGACCACCAACAACATATGTAGATTAGCAACATTGAGCAAAATTTTACATTAAATCCTAAATACTGCAAGAACTCAAACATATATATTACCTGCCGGACTGACGTCCACTTAATATGGGCAGCTTGCAATGATTGATTTTGAATGTAAGAATGGGTAAGTTTCGCTCCATCTCCAACCTCAACCTCCATAACTGAATTTGTCCAATAACATTTCTCCCCCTCTCCACCTACATACTCCTCAATAATACCAATCTCCCCTCCCTTTTCCACCACCACCAATAACCTGGGGTTCGAAACAGGCAACTTATTAGACTCCTTATCTTCCCCTTTATCCGAAAAATACCTCAAATGCAATGGAATTTCAACAACACATCCTTCTGGCACATAAACAACCACCAAATCAGGTGCACCAACACCATTAAGTGACCAAAACAAGTCCCCATCACTACTCGACACAAAATCAAGAACCCTTTTCTTAATCACCTCGGAATTAAGATTCGACAAGCTACCGACAAAAACACCATCAGGCAAGCCAGACAAGTTAGATACAGAATCTACAATGTACCCATCAACAATAACAAGATTTGGGAACTGGGTTTCTTCAGAATCGTCAAAAAGATTCAAATTTTGAGCTAAAGGAGGAGTTGAAATAGGGATAATTTGAGATTTCTTGATAAAAGAAGTGTCTGTAAATCGAAAAGGCTCATCTTTTCTTGAAGGCCAATGAGTTGAGAGCAAAGATTCAGAAGAAAAGTCTCTTAATTTTTGAAGATGTGGTGGTGAAGAGGAGTGAGAGTCTTCTAGGGTTTCAGCAATTTGGAGGACAAATGGGTCAGAAAGAGTGGCAAAGACTTTAGGTTTTGTGAAATTGGGTTTGATTTTGGTTGTGGGGAGTTTAAATTTTGAAGAAAATAAAAGTGAATTGGATTCATTTGGGGTTGTGTGGAAAATAGGAGTGAAGGTTGAGACAGCCATAGATTATTTGTGCTCCTTTGTGCTGAGATATATATGATGGCTAGACCGTTTTGATTTCCCAGCAAAACTTTTTGGTTAGTTTTGGTTGTTGATATCAGAGTAATGTTTTGGTCATGTTTTTGCCACAATGGGTCTTTAGAGTTTCTTTATTTGTGGGCTGAGCTTCTTGGATTACAACACTAATCAAAACTCATTTCATAAGTTTCAACCTATCAGAAGCGTAGTAGTTCTTTCATCTTTGTGTGGGAATCATATTTGTTGGACCAGGGCAAGGCGGCCCAAAGGAATTATAGTTAGAATAATCACAATACATTATGTAAAGGCCAAGAAGGCCCACATTGTAAGGATTGAGCCCATTTGGGACTTGGTATAAATAAAGGACAACAATCCCATTTGAGGGGGTTGGCTAATTAAGCAAAGAAGATCATCTCCTAAAACTATAGACTAATAATAATATTATTGGCACATCATTTGGCGCTAGAAGGAACTTTGCTTTAACAAGATCCAACCAGAAGATGATTGTAGAAGAGCTTGATCCGGGAACCGCCGGACCAACTCAGGTAAAGGAGTTGACGGCAGAAGTTGCCGCCGACCCCTCGACCCACGACGATCGCGAGCTTCCAAAACAACCGGCATTGAAGCCGAAGTGTCTGTTCCCTCCACCTGAAGTTCCTTCAGAAGATCAATTTCTAGGATTGAAGGAATCACTCCAAAAGGACAGAAAAAGAAAAGCTGTGTCAGACCAGCGTTTTAGAGTTCAAACATCTAAAGGAAAAAAAGTTCTCTCGAGCGACGTTCGGCTACATTTGGAAAAGAAAGAAAGGCTAAAAGCCCAAAACCAAGGAAATCCAAAGGATTCGCCTGATTCAGATGAAGAACTCGAGTTTCTAGAGCGCGAAGCTCAGAGGTTGCAGGCTAAACTTGAGCGAAAACGCGAGATTCACCGTCTCCGTCGAGAGCTCCAACAAACTACAATTCAAAATGAAGGACAAGATGATGAATTTTATGATGAGGATGATGAGGATGATGCGGAGTACGAATATGAGCCCTCGGCGGAGTCAACATATTCGCAACCTCGCGAACGTCGACAGAGGACGGTGTCATCTGTCGATGTCTCACATCAGACAGAATCCACAGAATCTATATCTCACGAGGAGTTCGCTAAAATACAGGAGGAAATCGCCCAGATGCGTACCTTGATGAGAAATCAGGCAGGGTTTGAAACCGTTTCTGAGAGCCCCCTATCATTAGTGCTTGAGAAGTCGCGCATCGACAGGACGTTGAAAACGCCTGCTCTCGATCATTTCGACGGATCCTCGGACCCGTTAGCATTTCTAAATACATTTGACGGTCGCATGGCTTTCTTCGGCCACTCGGAGATCGCTAGGTGTCAGTTCTTCTCTACTTGCCTTCAAGGCACGGCTCTCCGATGGTACAGTAACTTGCCACCTCGGTCAATCGACTCGTGGACAACTCTGAAAAGCAAGTTTCAAGCCCGATTTTCCAGCAACTACAAAGGAATCAAAGTTACTGCATCCTTGATGACAATGCATCAACGCTCCGGCGAAAGTCTCAGGAGTTTTCTAACCCGGTTCAGAGAAGAGATAGCAGAAATTCCAGACTTAATAGAACAGATGGCAGTCAACTTCCTGACAGCGGGCATCGATAAGTCTAGGCATGGCCTCCTTCTAGAAGAGATCTTTGAAAAAAGGCCGAAAACACTACAGGCTGCGTTCCAGATTATAGAACACCGCATGATGCTTCAAGAAGCGGTAAACTGTATACAATCTCCACGGAGGTCGTCAAAGTACGAACGACGCCGAAGCTACAGTCCACGATCCCCTGCGAGGGAAAGGCGCCGAGAGCGACGTAGGTCGCCCCCGCCTCGCACATCGGACCTTCCCCCGAGGGATAGAAGAGAAAGGGATTGGCAGCCCCACAATCGATCTGAAAAAGAGTTCACTAAACTCAACACTGAGAAAATGACAATTTTGGCGGTGTTGAAAACGGAACCGGACTATCGCCCTCCAAGACCCATGAAACCAGGAAGACCCCCAAGCTCCAGATATTGTGAATATCATGAAGACACCGGCCATACAACAGAGCAATGTTTTCAACTTAGCAATCTCATCGAAGGAAAAATTCGTCGAGGGCAACTAGTCCACTATGTGCAACACGATGATGAACCCAGACGTCACCATCGAGGCGAAAACGACCGTGTAATCGACGTTATTTTTGGCGGCGTAGCCGCCGGGGGCCTCTCCCACAACTCTCGCAAGATTTATGCTCGAGAAGTCTTTAATGTCAATCCCTCGACAGCTAAACGCCCTCGAGTGAATCCCTCCCCCGTCATCTCTTTCTCTGACGACGATTATCGTCCCGGTCTCATCGAAGGCCATCAAGATGCTCTCGTCATCACAACACGTGTGGGAAACAATACAGTTAAGAAAATGTTGGTCGATAATGGTAGCTCCGTCGACGTGTTATATCACCATGCTTTTTCCCGAATGGACATAGGAGATCGAAGACTCGAAAACTCCCGAACCCCGCTATACGGGTTCACAGGCAATGAGGTTCACGTTGTAGGAACCATCGATATGCCAGTGCTTTTCGGTTCCCCCCCCCTGTCAGATTTGGAAAATGGTCAAATTCCATGTGATTAGCGCTTCCTCAAGCTTCAACGCCATTTTGGGACGAACGACGATCTCCGCGCTCCGAGCTATAACATCTATCTCCCACTTGAAAATGAAGTTTCCCACAGATTTCGGCGTGGGAGAAATGATTGGGGATCAAGTAACAGCAAGACAATGCTACCTAACCACCGTTTCTCCGAGAAAAAAGACAGAGGAAGAGCTAGAAGTCAATCAAGTACTAGATATCGACCCAAGAGAATTGATTGACTCATCCACGAGCAATTCATGCTCCCCTCTCGAAGAAACAGAAGATATAGAAGTATTTGAAGGAAACCCAGATAAAACAACAAGAATCGGCAAAAACCTCTCATCAGATCTCAAAAGAGATATCACAAACCTCATTCGGGAATTCTCCGACATTTTCGCTTGGGTCCCGAGGGACATGCCTGGCATCCCAGAGACCACTGCTCGACATTCGCTGCACATCAGTAAAGACACCAGGCCTGTCCGACAGAAACAACGCATATTCTCGGCCGAGAAAAGAGCAGCCATCGACCAAGAGGTCGACAGACTCCTCGACGCCGGCTTCATCGAGCCCGTGCAATTCCCCACATGGATATCAAACGTAGTTCTGGTTAAGAAAAGCAATGGGAAGTGGAGAATGTGCATTGATTATTCAGATGTGAATAGGGCGTGCCCTAAAGATTTTTACCCTTTGCCCAATATCGACCAACTCATCGATGCCACAGCGGGAAACGAACTCCTGTCCTTTATGGACGCCTTTTCGGGGTATAATCAAATTAAGATGGATTCCCATGACTGGCAACAAACTGCTTTCATTACTCATAGAGGGGTCTTTGGATACAAAGTAATGTCCTTCGGATTAATCAATGCGGGTGCTACTTTTCAGCAGACAATGGATAAAATATTCTCTTCGCAGATAGGAAGAAACATGCTAATATACGTCGATGACATGATCACAAAATCAAAAGCTACCTCCGACCACGTGACAGACCTTCGAGAAACGTTCACCAATGCGAGGGCAAATAACATGCGACTGAACCCGGCAAAGTGTTCGTTCGGCCTTACTGCAGGTAAATTTTTGGGGTTCCTTGTTACCCAGAAAGGCATCGAGGCCGATCCAGCTCAGACGAAAGTTATTCTAGAAATGAGCAAACCAAGATCCATTAAAGACTTACAAAAACTCACAGGGTGTATAGCCGCACTTCGAAGGTTCATTCCTCAATCTTCAAAGAGATGCCTCCCATTTTTCTCTGCAATGAAAAAAGCTTCCAGATCATCGCAGTTTGAATGGAACGAAGACTGTGAAAAGAATTTCACGGAGTTAAAGATGTTTTTGACAAATCCTCCAGTTTTAACACGACCCTTAACAGGTGAGCCGCTACGGGTATATCTCTCAGCTTCCGACGAAACTGTCGCGGCAGTATTGGTCCGTGTCGATGAAGGAAAAGATATTCCTGTATATTACATCAGTCACTCACTACGAGACGCGGAAACAAGGTACCCTCAAGTCGAGAAACTCGTGTACGCTCTCGTTGTCGCGAGTCGTAAGCTACGCCATTATTTTCAAGCGAGAGAAATCCATGTCCTGACCAATCTTCCCCTGAAAAGAATCCTGCACAAGCCCGACATAACAGGCAGGCTCGCAGCTTGGACCATCGAGTTAAGCCAGTTCTACATCGAGTATAAACCTCGAACGGCGATCAAGGCCCAAGTTCTCTCAGATTTTGTCGCCGAATGCCAGTTCCAATCCAAGACGCACAAACCTGAAGAGGACCAGTCTCGTCCGTGGCTTCTGTTCGTTGATGGTTCCTCGACATCCGGCTCTGGAGGAGCAGGGGTCATATTAATCAGCCCAGGAGGATTCAAAATTCAGCAAGCTCTCAAGTCCGGGTTCTCCGCCACAAACAACGTGGCCGAGTACGAGGCACTCATTGCCGGTCTAAAACTCGCATCCGATCTCGAAGCAGGGGTCATTGACATATTTGGGGATTCTCAGTTGGTTTGCAAACAGATAAGTGGCGAATTGAAGACGCATAATGAAAGGATGGCCCGATATTTAACAAGAACACAAGAGCTTCTTAGCAAATTCCCTTCATGGAAAATGTCAAACGTCGACAGAGAGGAGAACCAGTGGGCAGACTCTCTAGCCAAACTAGCCTCTTCCAACCTCCCCACTAATCTCAGCCCAACATACGTCGACATTTTGGAGACCCCCTCTATCGACGAAATATCAGTCAATCAAATCCAGGCTAGGCTCGATTGGCGCCAACCCTTCCTTGAGTACATTATCGACAACAAATTGCCTGAGCGTAAGTCCGAAGCCCGCACCCTCATGTTCAAAGCCAGGAACTACTGTGTTGTGGGTTCGGAGTTATACCGACGTGCCCTCTCTGAACCTCTGCTCCGTTGCTTGTCTCCAGAAGAGGCCCTCCAAGCGATCGTAGAAATACATACGGGAATCTGTGGAGAACACCTAGGAGGGAAAACATTAGCCCTCAAAGTTATCCGACAAGGCCTGTTTTGGCCTACAATACGGAAAGATTGTGAAGATTACGTCAAGAAATGTCAAGCATGTCAGCTGCACGGAAATGTAAACCGTCGACCCACAACTGAGCTGAACTCTATTCTCAGCCCATGCCCCTTTTTTCCAATGGGGAATAGACATTGTGGGTCCCTTTCCAAAATCCAAAAATCAGTGCCAATACATCGTAGTCGCTGTGGATTACGCAACCAAATGGGTTGAAGCAAAACCACTTGCTAAAATTCGAGAAAAAGAGATGATAGAATTCTTTATGGAATACGTTGTCTTTCGCTTTGGGATCCCCAGAATCTTAGTTTCTGATAACGGCACTCAGTTTGTAGGAAAGCAATTTGAGGAGGCCCTGCTCGAATTAAAAGTCCAGCACATCAAAGCATCTGTAGCATACCCCCAAGCAAATGGACTAGCAGAGGTAACAAATAGAACCATCCTACAAGGCCTGAAGAAAAGAATTGAAGAAGTACCCCGATGTTGGGTCGACGAACTACCGAATGTATTGTGGTCGTATAGGACGACTCCCCGAAGTGCGACGGGCGAAACTCCCTTCCGACTTGCATATGGAGTCGACGCTGTCATACCTGTCGAGATAAGTCTCACCTCACCACGGGTCGACGTATTCGATCCTGCTCTATCTCTCGTCGGACTTTGCCTTCACAATGATCTGTTAGAAGAAACAAGGGAAGAAGCCCGAGTGCGGATGGTTGCCCAACAAGAAAAAACTGCAAGGTACTTCAACAAAAAAGTCAAACCCAAAGACTTCAAGGTTAACGACCTTGTCTTAAGAGATTCCGCAGCATCACAGCCCACTGTCTCAGGAAAATTCAAACCAGCTTGGGAAGGCCCTTATCGGATCTCGAGACTTGTAAGCTCGGGGACCTATGAGCTTGCGCACCTCGACGGGAAACCCATCAAAAATGCTTGGAATGGAATTCACCTCAAAAAGTTCTATCAGTAATTTAATCTCGGTTGTAACTTGTTATCTTGAGGCAGTAAAATGCCATTTCAAAAACAAACCCTCGATGTAATAGGGGTCGTTACGAGGTTATGATGAACAAATTCCTTTAACTTGGAAAAAGCACAGACTCTCACTTCCTTCGCTCCTTACTTAACTAAAAATAATCATTCATTTCTAGGCAAATGTTTATACAACCACTTCACGACGACGGTCTGGGCAATAAAATCTCTCTCATAATGTAAACACTCGACTACGAAATTAACAAACGGCTTAATGTTTCAAACTCGAGACAAATAGATAGCAGAACCAGCCAATACGTAACTGCTTACAACATAGAAATAAACTTAAACAATGAATCGCATACCTTATACTTCCTACAAATCCATCATCCGGTGTTATCAATAAAGTTCTTAAACACTTAAAAATGTTCAAATACGATTACAAAGATCACAGGGCATACCCTGCCTTCATGCGTTATCACCCTTCGACGCCAAGTCACGAAGATAGTCATCAAAGGCATGACCCTCGACGGCAAAACCAGCCTCTTCCATCCGTCGAAGACATCGTCCATAACCGTCGCCCAGAGCACCAGCGATATCTTCAACGGCTTTCTCTACCTCTGTCTTCAAATCTTCATTTTCTTTCACGATCAACTTGTAGGAGCCATCCATTCCTTCGACCTGTCGAACCAAGCCTTGGCGCTTGCCTTTTTCCTCTTCAAGCTCCCTTTCCACCTCGAGCAGTCGACCCTCGAGTTCCTGTATCCTCCCACTCGGCACCTGCTCGGTAGCCTCCATCTCAGCAACCTTTTTCGACAGTGCGGAATTTGCCTTAGACAAATCAGCCACCCTGTGCTCGAGTTCCGCAAAACCCACCGCAATCTTCTTCTTTTCCCCCTTCAAGGCAGCAACTTCAGCTTCCAGCTTGGAACAAGCCTCACCATCAACATCAGCCTTGTAATCCTCCAGTATATGCATAAAATCGGAAAGAAACTGCAAAAAAAAAAACAAAAAAAAAAAAGGGGGACATGAAATCAGGGTCGGCAACTATGACTATAAACGACCATGACCGAACATGAAAACAAAGAAACATGCACATTAAAAAGAAAGAGAAGGGAATGAAAGTACCCTCCCAGCCCGGCTCTTGCATCGATCAACAAGGTCCTCACGCTTCCTCCCATCATAAGCAACCAAATCCTGAGGTAAGTTAAAGAGGTTAAGTGCCCTCAAGGGCACAGTTGATCCCCCCGTCCATCGCTCCGTGGGCTGAATCTTGACCCTCATCACCTCTTTCTTCGATCGAGGGTCGACGGTCTTTCCATAAACCCTTTCCCCGGCAGTGGCCACATTTTTGTTCACAACCTCGACACCGCCCCCTCGTCCTCCAACAGCTACTTCATCATCCTCCCTCCGAAATCGCTTTCGAGGGTTACCTTCCACGCGGACGAGATCTGAAACAACCCTCTCGTTGTCTTCAATTACCTTGTTTCCCTGGTCATCAAGCAATTCAATTGAAACTGAATGAGGAACCCCCGACGGTCCAGCCCTGGCCGCATCAGCAGGCTTCCTCGCAGCACGCTGCAGTAACAACATCATTGCCTTGTCCATTCCTCCTCGAATCCCTCCGTCTAAAACCTTTTTAAGTGAGGCGCCTTCCACTACAAAGAAACAAACAAAACAATAAGTCAGCCATCCTATATATAAGCACTTACGAAAATTAAAATAAGCAAGAGCCGACAATGACAAGTACAAAAACTTAGTACGTAAACAAAATAAGGGCAATAACAATTAATACATCCCCCTTACAATCGTGCATCCCTAAAAATCCAGAGTCCTTCAAATCTAAGTGCGTATACCATGTCCTCGACCCATGAAACTCATCGAGGTAGGCAGTATCGTGCTTCTCCATGTTATTTAAATAATCAATCGTGCCCTGGCTAACTTTCCCGCAAGGCTTTACAAATTCCAAGTCAGGACCCCCAACGTACAACCATTGCGAGTGATAACCAGAATTCGATGACCTAACACTAACAATCTTCATCCGTCAATGTCGGGAGTCGAAATATACTTGGCCACCATAGTACCGCACACCATAAATAGAGAAAAACAATTTCAAAGTCGGTGATCGACCCTTATCACAGCACAGCGCCACGAAACCACTTAACTGAGCAACAGAATTTGGTGTCAGCTGCCCTAAACCACAACCGATAGCCTCATACATCGTCAGGAAGAACGGATGCATGGGCAAACGAAGACCAAACTGAAACATTATCATCGCAACCCCATGCATCCCGAACTCGGGCATCATCCAAACCCTCTCATCTGCTGTCGGCACTCGGTACCGGTAGCCGTTAGACAGGTCGATGTACTTCTCCAACTTACCCGCAGGGGGGTCGACGGTGATGTAATAACTAAGATAGTTTAAACTAGGTTTGCTCTCAAATTCGATCCTACCTAGTCGAAGACTTTCCTCGACCGTTCTATTCCTAAGTTCCAGGGTACGAGGACTTAAGGGTGGAGAGGGCATAGAACCTGGAGGCACCCCCTTCAAAAACTCATCGCTCCCTAAGAAATCAAAAGATCCACACTGACCTAGGTCCGGGATCTCTAGATTATCCAAGTTCAAAACAGACTCCTCGTCACCCTCCTCTAACGGTCGCTTCCCGGGGTCCCGGTTGGTGGCACTATGCGACGACGACGACGAAGAAAAGTCGGCCATTATAAACCGGTAAACTATAGATAAACATGACCGACCCGCAGATAAAAAGGAAAAGGAAGAGAGAGAGAGAGTAGAAGACTTACAGTGCGAGCCCAGAGCGCGCAGCAACCCCCTTTTAGATACCTGGAGAGGAAGTCGAAGAGGTTAGCCTGGAAACCTGCAAAAAAAAAAAAAACCTGGAAAAATAAATTCAAAAACACACATGAACGGATATATACCTTCAAAAAAAAAAGCATTATGTTTAATTCCTTTCTTTTTTCGGACACACACATTTGACTCCTATCTCGAATTAACAGTTATTTCTTATTTTTCTTTTGCTTCGTTCTTTCGTTTTTTCACTGATTTTTCCCTTCATTTCATTATCCTCTCCGATCACTAACTTTATTCAGATATCAAGACAAAAATCTCGGAATTCAAAACGCAAGGGTGGAGAGCACGAAAACGCAAATCTAAAGATATCGCGCAAAACAAGGAGGGGGACTAATATTGGACCAGGGCAAGACGGCCCAAAGGAATTATAGTTAGAATAATCACAATACATTATGTAAAGCCCAAGAAGGCCCACATTGTAAGGATTGAGCCCATTTGGGACTTAGTATAAATAAAGGACAACAATCCCATTTGAGGGGGTTGGCTAATTAAGCAAAGAAGATCATCTCCTAAAATTATAGACTAATAATAATATTATTGGCACATCAATATTCATATATAAATCTAAATCTAAAAACTAACCAAGAGGCAGGAGGAAATAATGCCAACATCAATTAGTAAAAAAAAAAAGACATCTCGCTATTTTTTATAATTAGCTTTTCACTTTTCCATTAATGACTATTCTTAAAATTTTCATAGAGTTTGTTTTCATTATCGGCACTCCGAAATTTATTATAATATAATTTTATTTATAAAATATGTAAATTTTATTATTAAAAAATAACTATCTCCCTATCATTATCTAATATAAAATCATAATAAAAATTGTTAAATAAATACTTTATAAAATTATAATACTAGAATCGGTATTAATGAAAAGTACACAAATATAATGAGAATATGTATTGAGGAACATATAACGTTTTTTAATATTAGATGTGTTAGTATTAGATGTGTTAGTTCTCGACTATACATTTTAGGATCTAATGATAAATTTAGTCTAATTCGGATTTAACATTAAATAATTCAAAAAAATAAATAAATAGGGGCAATAAACCAAAACAACATAATAATATAAAAGTGTTTCCCAAATTACCACATTAATCTCATAATATTTAAAAAATCTCAAACGCTGAGGGGAGGACATAAACTTAAAAAATATTTTTTCTTATAAAATTATAAATTAACATATTTAAAATTAAAAAGAAATTATCCTACATTACACTGTCATTCCGTTATGTTTTTTATGCTCCAAGGAATGTGTCGCTGGAAAGGGAGAACTTGACTAACTCGAAATTTAGGGGAACTGAAAAATAAAAATAAAAATATTCCAAAATCGCACTCAGTTTATCTATTCTCGCATGCAAATGAAATTCACATTAATAATTAAAGATAGGTAATTACTAAACTGTGGTCGGATTGTTTCTCCCTCCATGTTTCAACAGAAGGTAATGATGCCCATTTGTGGGTTTTCACATTCATAAACTTGCATTTTTTTTGTCATTTTCTTGGTCGGGTAAGGTGCTGTTTTTTTTTTCAAATATCATTTGGTATGGTGCCGAAATGTAATCATATTTAATTTGTCTTTTAATTTTTGGTTAAAGAATTAAAAAATGGTCCCGGTAATATCCTCTCATATAATTAAAAAATACTTACATTATATTTTGAATGAGATTTTAAACTAAGAAAAAGCCAACTTTCATTTCCTTCTCCGTTACATTCCTAACAATCTCAATTACAATTCATATTAATAAATTCGAGATGAAATGTCTCATTCTCATTCATACTTATTTTGTTACTCAAATTTCATAAATAGAATGTTAATACTCAATTTTTTAAAGTCTTCTTTATGCTTTCTCATTATTTTCTCCAGATATTTACTCATTTCATTGTCCCTTTAAATTTTATACATTGTAATCTGATAGAAATTCGACACGTATTTTGACTATTTTTTAAAATATAGTTTTATTTTAAATTATTATTTTAAATAAAAAATTGATATTTAAAATTTAATATCAAAAAGAAAAGAAAAAATAAAAATAAATTAAGAAAATATATTTTGTATTATCAACTATTAAAAAAAGGTATATAAAAATAAATGACATAGATAAAGTACATTTTATTCTATTCATTCCCCTAACGCGTGCATCTTCAAGAAGCTCGTCGATCAGTTCATAAAGCTAAAATTTGAGAATGGATGGAATAAAAATGAAGTTAGGTTGTGGACTACACAAATATATTGCTAAATATAATTCTGATGAGGCTAGCCAATAAAGACTTGGCAACGATAACACATGCGAAGACCAACAGAAACTACAGCTAGTCGCTAGTACGGTGGTGAATGAAGCAATAAGCATGTCTTGCAAAAGTAAAACATCAACTCAACATTTAATTTCAACTTGAATGCACTCCAGTGACACCAATCCCCATGCCCTTATGACTTACGCCTCAACTATACCATCAAAGTATTAGTTTGGTTTTAAAAATATTATTATTGATCCTATACATATTAATTCAGTTTGGTACCTGAAATGTTTGCTCGAGTATAAGGATAGGACTACGGTGACTTTGTGACATGCGTACAACTAACGTAATATTGTGTCAAAAATTTTACATGAGCTCGATTTAAGTCCGATAAGAAAATTGAGCCCCTGTGGAATAGATTAGGAAATGATTGAATGTAAATTTGGTTAAAAAATTGATGGTTTTGGAGATATTTACATTAGATGCAGCGTAGCATGTGAAATTGCAGTTTATACCTGAGGAAGTTAAAGCTAAGTAGTAGAGGTTCGACTGGATTTTGGGTAGGTAGCAATGGTCATGTCAGGTGTTGTTTCCCAACAGTTGAATCCTTATTTAGGAAAACGAGGTGCTGGAAGCACTGTGGTAACTGGTAACTGGTAAAGCTGGAGATGTACTGTCTGGAAAAGGCACACCAGCGTACCTCCAAGGCAGAATCAGTATTTAACAAGGACTGTATCTCTTAAAATCAAGGAGAATGGACTTTATTTTCAACGAATGGCTTCCTAATGCATTTCTACCACTAAAAACACGGTAATAACTCCTAATTAAAGGATACATACCGGATTTATTGGATAATTACATTTAATTTTTTATTAATCAAGTTTTGAGTGTCATGCTGGAACTAGAAGCTCACTTAAAAGTGGTTGGATAAACTTTGGACACATGGAATGACTTATCAAAACGTGGTTTTTTCATCAAGTAAATGAGTCTTAAACCTAAGAACTACATAGGACTTGATTCCTATAAATATGATATGTAGTCACTTTGCAAAGGTTGGAAAATATTGATTATTACTTTATTCTACTGGATCATGTGAAAAGTATAACAATAGGCATCTCAAGGCATCCCCATCGGCCGTGTAGGATTTACTCCACCTCCCATACTCGGAAATCTTGCAAACTCAGTCCCAAAAACATCACATCTCTCCACCCACTCCGACAGGCGAATCTGGAGTTGTAGTCACGATGCAAAAGCATGAAACGAACAGATCCGTTATAATATCTGAAAACCAAGGGTTAAATCAGTTATCCCGTCGATATTTACTCAGGGTGTTGTTACCAAATTATTCTCACAATATTTTTGGCGCTAGAAAGAGAGGATCAACATCATCTTTAGAGAGGAAAATGTCTGACGATAATCGTACCTTGAAGAACAAATGTGGTGATCTTGCAGGATTTCGTGAATCAAGACAATATACGTGGAGGAGAATCAATCTTTCAAGAAGGTATGTAGAAAAAGATAAAGAAACGAAGAAAAAATCATGGCTCATCGGAGAAAATAGGTAAAAAGGTGTAAAAATGAAGATACGACTTTGATGTTCACGGGTTACGGTCTTCATGAGAAAAGACTGAGAAAAGTGGCTGAAAAGGAAGATATTTTTACACTTATTACAATTTGGAAAATAGGTTCAAACGAGTCTCAGACACAAAACTGAACCTCAAGCTATAGATGGATGTAAAGGCCATCTGAATCAGACCATAGGAGCTTCAGGCCCGAAGCTTAACATTAACCTTCTGATGAAAGTCAAAGTTGTTTAGAGAATATTCAGGGGTACATGAGCAGAAGATAAGAGGAACCTCAAACTGGAGGTTGCCTCATAACCGAAAGTTCTCGAGGCCCAAAAGAGAACCTCATCTTAGAGGTTCAACTACTAAGAAGTTAATGACTAGAAAAGTTCTAACAGTGGAAATTTTGGAAGCGGCTGAACCTAAAGCTGAGGGGTGAACCTCCTGATCAATAAATAGCAGCAAAAGCTGATTTTTATCAATTGTATGAACCTCTTGATCAATAAATAGCAGCAGAAGCTGATTGTTGTCAATTGAATGAACCTCCTAGGTGTTGAGAAGTAGAAGGAGCTGGAAAATATGAGGGTTTGAAGCTCCAAATTGGTGAACACAGCTAAAACCGAGTATGTGAACCTCCATGATAATGAGCAACAGGTGAACTTGGATGCTAACAAAGAGGTTAATATGCTGATGCGCACATTCTAGGTGAGGAGGCACAGAAAAACCTGGAAACACATCAAGATGCAAGCCTCTTAATGAAAGATAAGGTTCAGGGAGAAGGGTCCAAAAGTCAAGAAGTTTCACCTACTAGAGGCATCAAAATGGGGATCTTATACGGGAGGTTCGAAGATGGAAGGTCACTTGAACCAAAGGATTCGAGCAGCTAGGAGGGAGACTTTGTTAGATATGCTAAGAGTGTAACACAAAGGGGGGTGAATGTTTTTCTTGAATAATTTTATCTTTTAAAAATTATTTGGATTTTGGTGAACAAAGCAGTTAACAATTTGTAGAGATATTGAAGTAAGCATACATAGCACAAAAACACAATATCAAAAATTCACTTAATTGTATTAATCAAGTTTGTCTTGCTACAAAATCTGTGTTCTTGTAAATTAAGAACTCAACTTCTATCTTGAGAGAATACGAGACAATCTAGATCTGTTTGTTACTTGTGAACTAAGGACCCGTGTATGCTTTATAGACTAGCAGCACGGGTTTACAAAACTTGCACTAAAATGTACTAAACCATTTTCTAAAACAACCTATTTCTATTTCCATTTTTGGCTTAACAAATTTGTGCAGAAGTTTGCAGATATGTGACTACCTTTTGTCCAATTAATCGCGACCCTTGATCTTGTACTCTTCAAGCTACTTTATAGACTTTCCAATCGAGTGAATATATTGTTTATTGGCTGATAATATTGAATTTTGAACTTGTCTGCATTCTGTATTTGAGAAATATGTCGAGATCTCCAATTGTTCCTATAGAGAAATGACATATTGATAAGTATAATGACTTATCGATATCTCTGAATTCTCTAAAGGTATATTTGACTTGTCGAGGTCTCTAGTTCCTTGCATGTGAAATGACTTTTTGATATGTCTGAGATTTCCATATGTAGAAATAACTTTTCGATATCTCTGAGATCTATATATACATAATTTGACTTATCAATATCTCTGAGATCTCTATATGAGAATTTGACTTGTCGATATTTCCAATTGTTTACATTTTTATTTGACTTGTCGATATCTCTGAGATCTCTACGTGCAGAAATGACTTGTCGATATCTTTAGTTCTCTACATCTTCATTTGACTTGTCGATATCTCTAAGACTTCTCTATAGGCCATTTCGGACTTCTCCACAGGTCATTTTGGACGTCTCTAATGACTTCCTAATATAACTTGATTTGTGACTTGTCGATATCTTTACTTAAAATATTTTTCATAGAACATGTCTAGTCAAGTCCAAGCTTCTACACTTTTCTCCGAGCCATGATGATTGTTTGATCTTCTTCCAGAGTTTATTTCTTAGCTTAAATATGTTCACAGAAAATTCCCCTAGTTTAATCTTCTCCATTTACAGACTTAAGAGATACAATTACAAAATACAAAATTAATTATCAAATAACTTAATCTTAGGACTGTCAATGTGATTTAGTCTTATTATTATACAGGCATGTCTTGCACAACAGACTCGTAAAGGAAAAAATCAGGGCATTGAGGTCATAAGATCCCCACATATATGGAGGTGTATATGCTAGAAGCTTCACAAGCAACATGCCTATACCACAAGGATCTATGGAAACACATGTCTAGATTTGACTACTTGACCTAAGATGTTCAGCTCGAGGGAGAAGTAATTTGACATGACCATGAATGAAGACTGATAAATGTTTCTCATATGGTACATCTTGTTTCCTACAACGAGCATGCTCGGGCAGACTTAGAGGTAGGCATGATCATGATTGATCTTCTTCCAGAATTTATTCCTTAGCTTGATGATTGTTCATAGAAAAATCTTCCACTCTAATTTTCTTAACAATTTTACAGACTCAAGAGGTACAATCATGAAATACAAAAAATATCATACAACTAAGTTTTAGGATTGTCATAGTAATTTAGTCTTGACTTAGTCTTGTTATGTACATGTTTTGCACAACAGATTTGAATTGATTTCAAAATCACTTGTTAATTCTAAAATATGAACTGAAATATGTCATAACCATATTATTCACATAATTTTAAAAAAAGTTATAACCATATATATTCAAACAGAAACTGATAACTCTCACTCATTCGGCGTTCGACTAATTGACCGCCATTTTCAGTTTCGAATTATTTTTCTTGGGAAAGTTTTTTAGAGATTTTTTTTTGAATTTTTTTTTCTTCTGAAAATTTCCTAAGAAATTTGTTCTCATAAACCTTTTTCGAGAATTTTTTTTGGAATATTTTCCCCCAAGAAATTTGTCCTTAGGAAATTTTCACGAGATTTTTTCCCCAAAAATTTCTCGTTTCCAGAAAATTTCCCGTCTAATTGTTCTCGTGAAAATTTTTCTAGATTTTTTCCCGAAAAATTTCTGAGAAATTTTCTTCAGAAATTTCCTTGTAATTTATTTTTTTCGGGAAATATTTTCGAGAATTTTCCAGTCAAATTTTCCAAGAAAATATGTTTTTAGAAAATTATATTTAAGATTAAGTTATTTTATGAGTTAAAATTTTATGTTTTTCAATTTTTGATACAAATATGAATGAATCCATATCTCAATCCAAAATTATATAAAATTAAATCAAATTTGATCAATAGTTAATGTGCCCGTTTGGGAAATCTTAAAATAAGTAACTTATGACTTAAAATGATTAAGTGCGAAATAAGTGATAAGTTGATAAATACTTATAAGTTCTATAAGTGTTTGGATAAATTTACTTATAAGTCAGAATTTTTTTTACTTAAATGAATTAAAACAAATAATTATTAAATATAATTATCTTAGTTCATGAATCTTAAATTATAAAATATTTAAAAATTTATATTTTAAAATCAAAACTTTAGAAAAAAGTGAAAAAATGAAAATAAGTTGGAAAAAAGTACGTCACTGCCAACTTTCAACTTATCAGCTTATAAGTTGTAAATTCAGCTTATAAGTTGGGTCGACAAACACTCGTCGATAAGCTGTTAAGGGCTTATAAGTTATAAGTGGCTTATAAGCCGGTAGCCAAACAGGCCCAATATATTATGGATAATATATGATTTTGGACCGTAAATCAAACTAAATCTATATTAACAGTCCACCAAATCCATATTCTGCCGGGTTTAGCTTTGTGTCTTTTTTTTTCTTTAGACCATACTACTATAAGTATATATAATTATATAGGTACCGTGTCTTCCTGTTACCCAAATTCTCTCCGATATTTAAAAATTTATATTTAAAGTTCAGACATTCAAATATTATTATAAATATGAAAATTTAAAATAATAAATTAAATTATAACTTTTAAATCCAATATTTAAAATGAATTATAAATTTTCGAACACCGCTCTAAAATTAATTTGCAGCCCGGCCGCCACACTTTGTTCACCGTAGACTTTACAATTCACACATAATGACTATTTTTTTGTCGCTGAGATATATAATCTCAAATATAGATTGTACCCAGATACAAAAGAGAAAAGGAGTTTTATTCACATAATAAAGTTTATTATGACATGATAGCCTCAGAAACTTATACAATAATGACTTAAAGTGTGAAGAGAGAATATCCAAAAAATAAAATAAAATATGATTAATTATCTGAAATTTTTGCTCTAGTAGGCTGCTTTTACATACTTCCTTACTTTTTTCGCTTGACACTAATTTGAATGTTATTGTAAAATATAATTTTTTAATTAATTATTTTAAAAAAAGTTGTATAAAAATTTAAATATTAATTTTTATTAAAAATTTATTAAAAATTATTTAGCTAAGTGGTTCCCCGTTCTTCAATACAAAGAACTTGAAACAAAGGGAGTATAATATATGAGGACGTGAGTGTAAAAATGTTTCAAGACTTGGTAGTAGTGAGTACTGACTTTGAATTAGGGTTGTATATAATATATTTATACGCAGCCAAAACGTGAATAGCCAAATATTTTTTAATTATAATTTTGTCGTATTTGATTTGATGTATATATATAGAGTTGCATGTTATGCACATTTGACACTAGCAATATGTATAATTAAGTTATAGAGGTGTCAATCTCATGTATGCATTGCATTCCAATGTCATGGGAAAGCAACGTCCTCGCAATGTACAAACACATCTCTATGCCCCCATCGCTCTCGCTTTTACGTGGAAACTTTTTTTTTTCAAACTTAAATTATACCATTGCAATACACTTTTCTCCAAACCACTTAGGATGTGTTTACTTTAGCAGAATCAGAATGAAATGGAATGAAAATTATAATCAAAATTTACAGAAAGAAGGGCATGTAAAAGAGTATAGTCAATAAATATGAGTGAGTAAATTCTTTTATAATAAATATTGTATGAAAAATGATAATGATGAAGAATGGATCATTCCCTCCAAAATATATAGGTTAAAAGTTTAGTTTACATAGTTTGGAAAGCAATGAAAAAAAGAATGAAGATTATACATTTCATCCAATTTTTCTAACAGATAGTACAAATTTCATTTCATTTTTTAACCATTTTATTTCATCTAAATAAACACAACATTAGAATTTAGTGTAACGTTCCATGCAAAGACACATTCTAATTTCTCGATCACCCAACATTGCACTGTGTAATTTTTGTTAAAGTGTGTGTATGCAGAGTCTTCTGTTTCCTTCTTGCTAATAAATTACTTTTTTTGTAAGTGAATATTAGGATTATTCAAAACTCAGATACATAAAACACATTATTAGCTAGTAATGGTTGAAATGTAATGGGCAGTTTATATGATAAAAAAATATATCTGTACTAGGCCACCAATAATATAGGAAATGTGCATGCCTGGTAGCTACACTTGAATAAAAGAAAGTAGAGAAACATGAATGATGTGTATACGGCCAGTTGATGTTTAAACTTGTCCCCACCAGCTGGAGAAATGAATAGACACTCCGTCTAAATCAGAATGCAAGCCCAACAATGATAATAGGACGCATGCACGCACAACTCAGACTTCGGCTAAGCCGTTGGTTGAGAGGTGGGTGGTCAATGTCACACACATCCCAATCCATTGCAAGGTGCTTACATTATACTAATGCATTATCACCTCTTTTTTTCGCCCACAAAATCGAAAAAAAAAACACACTGCAAACTATACGTGAACATGGTATGAAATGGCACGAATAATTAGTGTTTTGATTCGAAAATTTGGTACACGAACACACGAAAGTACACGAACACGAAAAAATACAAATATAATTAATGTCGGGTTTGCGTTTCCAATATAGGTAAACAATACGGAACGAAAGTACACGGAATTAATAAATAATTTAATTTTTAAAAATATATAATATACATATATATATACTAAATACCAAATATAAATTTTACCTATTCTAAATAACATATATATAATTGTAAATATTAATATATATTTTATTATTCCTTTATTACGTGAGTGAGCGATTCACCATTTTATTATCTATTATATTTTTTTAACAATTAATAATTTTCGTATATAATCCGTGTCCTTTAGTGTACTGAAGCGGATAAACACGAATATATTAGTTATGGGTTAGTATTACCAAATTGGTATACGAATGCAAATCTAGATCGGGTTCGGTTTTAAAATTTGGTACACGAAAATACGAAAGTACACGGAATATTTGTATACAACACGGAACGTTGTCAGGTCTACTCCGATATACTACAAACATGTATACATACGCAGCCTGTAGGAAGCGTGAATACAGAATTTGTAAATTGTATGGGGGGCAAAAGTAAAATAATCTGCAGCTTGTAGGGTTTATATGACAAAACCTCTGAGCATGCGGCAATTTAGAGGAATCAGTAAATTACGTATTAAAAAGAAATCGTAGTTTTATTATTTACTTTTTATCAACCGAAACTAATTTCGACATATTCAGACATATAATTCATAAAAAAATTATTATTTCGTTTTATTACAATCATGTATCATTTATTTATAATGTATGGCCTAAAAAATATTTAAAGATACTACTAAAAAACATTTTAACAAGTGTGTATTGGATGGACATAAAGCAACGTAAATAATAAAATAGAGAAGTAGAACAGACAGGAAGGCCGAAAGCAGAAGAGGAAGATAAGATGAGCTTGGCCTTGCATTTCAAACGAGTACAAATGCCCATAAATTGTCTATGGCCCAACCCCCTTAACTCCGTCGTCGACCAATTCTCTAGAGTCTCTTTTGCCAACCAGGATATAAGAGCAAGTCCAACAGTGTGCTAGTAGCTTCCTTATAAATATTATAAAATAATAAGTTTTAGTAAGTTAGGATATGTTTTTATATTTTAACTTCAACAATAATCTCTAAACCCATTCCTTATTATTATTATAATAATAAATTTGAAAAATATATGAACATAAAGTGAAATAAAGAGAAAGAAAAAGGTGGAACAAAGAGTGAGAAATGAATACTTTATTAATAAAAATTATATAAGGAATGACTAATTGTTCCTTAAAGATAAGGTATGAAGGTGATGTATTAGTGATTTAAGGAACTATTAAGATACCGTTGGAGTGCAAATTTAAGCCAAGTTCCTTATATTTGAACTTAAGAACCCATTTAAGTACGCTGTTGGACTTACTCTGAGTAGTTTATTAGCTTATGGATTTTGTGTGTATCCACGAACACGTGATAATAAATGTGATAGATGAGTTGTAAAAATTTGATTGGTAGATATGTATGCACAAAAATCTCCACCAATCAAATTTTTACATCTCATCTATCACACTTTCTTAGCATGTGGTAAGGGCACACACTAGACAAACCGTTAACCTATAAGCTAATTATCGACGAGTGTTTGTCGATATAATTTTATAAATCAAATTTTTAACTTATAAATTGATAAGTTCAATATTAGTAATTGCGTGCTTTTTCTTCACTTATTTTGAATTTTTTAATAAAAAAATTCTGACCAATAAATAAGATTGTTAAAATACCTATATAACTTATAATGATTAATCTACTTATCACTTATAAATTATTTATTTATTTTAAATTTTAAATTAATTATTTTAAAATTTCTCAAGCACAACACCTATCCCGGTCTTCCCTTCCCTACTTTGGACCAAACCCTTTTCACCGTCTCTTTTTTTAACACTTCAATTTCTTTACCCTCACTTCTATGAATTTCAGATGCTCCACCACATTTTGCAAATTCCCAGATACAATTATATTTACATTTTATAATTTTATTACAAAGAAATCACCATGTCAAATTGGACTGGTCTAGTTCTATTTTAATATTAAGTTTATTCATGCTAGACTAATTTACAAATTGAGTCTAAAGTCTAAACCCTTGATTTGATAGACACCCTCCAACATTTTATTTTTAATAAAAACTGTAAAAAGAAAAAGTTAACATGCAGTGATAGCTCAACTCAAAAATTCGACTTCATGTGTAATTGATTAACCAAAAAATTTAAGACTTGTCTACACACAAGAAACAACCAAACCGGGATTTTTCCAACTGCAATATATCGTCGACTAAACGGTCTGTTAAAAAGATGGTCAGAATTTAACTTTTATTTGACGTGTCATAGTCGACTGAGCGAGTCGATAGCCACTGCTATAAAGTAACTAAACATTTGGGTGATAAGTCGGTCGGAATTTACCTTTTTATTTAATTGTGTAAACACGTGTTGTTTAGCCCACAATAACGTAGTCTTGACAATTACAGTTGTGACCCACGACATATTAGATGAGCCCCAACACGTGTCATTCACGCGTGATAGTAATTTATTCAGTCAACATAACATTTGACCACAAAACAAATAACAATTTAAGGTAATTTGGTTGATCGATATCCATCGTTTCTCAAATATTAACTAATATTGTATTTAAAATGATCGATTTGACCGTAAACAGAAGTCATGTTTCTTGTGGTGCTGAGTGGGGTGACTAATTTCTTAAATTTTAAATGATTACTTCAAACGAAATAATGTAGCAAGTCATAGGCAGTAATATTTGCAACAAGAAGGGAGCAAGCCAAGAATAAATTTATATTCTTAACTTGGCATATATATCCATGTTTGGCAATAGATTCCCTGGTAGTTTAAGCTTAACCAGTGTTCATCAAAACACAAACCGGAATCAGAAGCAGCTTGAACAGTGAAAATAGTAAACGTGCATTGCCACATCTATACATATTCAGACCAAGCATGTCTAAGATTGTTAATGATAAAACCATATAGTGTACAGATACAACTAGACAACCACCTTCAAAGTAATTCAGGCACAAACGTCCCTTTCTTACTATTTTTTGCAAGAAATATAGGTCATTTCTCATGAATAACAGTATCATATATATCTATAAATCGAATTCAGTTTCGCCATTTTCCCACGACTTCTTTCCAGTCAATTATATATACCTAAACCTGTTTCATGTTTCCACTTGAAGAAAACTTTGAAGATAAATTGTTATAAATTTTACCACTGATCAACAAAGCCAGGGACAAAATTTTCTATAAGTAGTAAATTGTTGTACTTCGGAATTTCTATTAAAAATAATAATTTGGTATTGTGAATGAAACTTTTTGACTATTACAACAAAACTAGCATGTCTGCAGAAATTGTAGGTTAACATGGTTTGTAGCCGAATTTGTGGATCAAAAACTTAAGCAGGTTTCAGACGATGAGATGAAATTGCAGCCAGGGAAATGCTGCAGTAAAAAATTTAGCAGAGTATAGAAAGGTGCAGGTCTATATCATGGGAATTAAGCTGTAACCAAACACCTTCCTTTGTTGTAAAGCCTTAACCTTTGCTTATCTTTTCTTCACTTTAATTACACCTTTCAAATTTAATTATACCAAAAAGTTTGCCACTAATATGCCTCTCTTTTTCCTTTCCATATTATGTAAATTATCAGCTACATATAGAATACTGAAACTTAAATAGTGAATAAATAGATTACTACATCTTCAACACTTTGTTTTTGTTTGGTTCACAATTGTAAACAAATAAATAATGTTTTCGCTACCATAAGAAACAAGAGTTCTCTTTTCTTGTATTAAGTTTTCTAATGTTAAAGGCAAGTCTGCAATCTGCATATGACTATTCATCATCAATCTATTAATTTACTAACTGTTTCAGATGGTGTAACATAACTCAATTAAGGGTTCCTAACTGCTGTACTTTACAATCATGTGAAATGATCCTTTACAATATGGCTACAAATTTTAAATCTTCTTGACGAAGCTTTGTTGATTGATCTCTTGTAGTGCTAATTTACGCGTACCACATCAGATACAACATTTAGAAGCTTTACTATTTTTAAATAGTTGAGTGGTGAAATGATTTTTTTTTGGTCACCAAGTAGTGGAATGATATAGTTCTACTTGCACTATTCAAAAAAAGATTAAGCCTCGAATGATACTGGTGCTTAATTATTTTAACAAGATACTTTAAGGGATCCCTATTTTCTTGTGTTAAGTAACCAACGCTCCCGGGGACGACAAAGAACACTGATATCATTTTAAGTAACCAACTCTTCAAAATTTTAAAAAAGATCTTAATTGGATCATATACTATATTCAATGTGTTGTCCTACACGAAGCTCCCACAAATAGTCCAGCAGTCTTACATTCTTACTCTAATTTTGATAAAAATCCTTTCGTGATTTGAACTCATGAGCTAATAGTACGATCGACTAACTAATAGCAAGTAACATCTGGATGATATGTGCAGCATAAATGGAGCATTAAACAAGTATGCAGCTCAAACGACCATAAAGATCAAGCTGACATAAGAATTTAACATTCACATTACAAAAGTGTTTGTACACTCCAAACAAAGGAAGTGTCAATGAAACTCATCAAGCACTTTCAAGAACTCTCTTTAAGAACAATGGGGCCATGGCAATGAGATTAACAAATTTAAGTACAATATAGTAAGATCGAAAAGCGTCTTGTCTGATACAAGATGATGTGTAAGGAGCTCAACTTCTTGACCAAGAAAATATACTCCCTAAAATCTCAATCACAACCTTCACTTTTTGATCTCAAAATCATATAATATGGCGGGAAATAACCGTTATATGTGTGAAACCATATATGAGCTTTTAGTGGGCCAATGTTCTTTTGGAATTTTGTGTTAGCTCCTAGCAAGCAACTGGGCCTTTCGGTTTTATTGTTTTTTGGACTTAATACTCAAGACACCCTATATAAACAGGCACTTGTTCTCCTCTGTTTTTACTTTACATTACTCTCTCCTTCTCTGATTTAGTGTCAATAATTCAAGCTAATGAGAGTTTTTTGCTTTATGTAAATAAATCTTGACCATTCTTAACTTCTTCTGTCTTCTGGGTTTTTTTCAAGATCACATTTTAGGAAATTTTAACTAGGTTTAAACTACTTTCCCTGTTTTTACTCTGTTTTTTTAAAGATCAACTTCAATTATATGTGTTTAGGCAGTTTGAGCTTCTGATTACATTGATAACTTTTGATTGTAAGATAAATAGATTTTGTGGGTATTATTAAGGGGATTGGTGGGTTTTTTCCGCATCAAGAAAATAATTGAGTGTTTTAGAAGAAAATGATTTTGTTGCCCCAGGGGTGCATTCCATTGAAGTGTTTTGCAATTCTTGAAAAGAAGTTTTGTGTTGACAAAAGCTTTTATTTTTGGATTTTCCAAATTTTTAATAGGTCTAGCCTGGAAACTTAGTTAAGATACTCAAACTTCTCTATATAGTGTTCTCTTTTCTTGTTATTTGTTACTAGATTTGAATAATTTTTAGTAGCAAAGTATAATGGGAGGTGCTTCATTGCCACCGGGGTTTCGTTTCCATCCTACTGATGAAGAGTTAGTTGGGTATTACCTAAAGAGGAAAGTTGAGGGTCTCGAAATTGAACTTGAAGTGATTCCTGTTATCGATCTTTACAAGTTTGAGCCCTGGGAGTTGCCAGGTAAATATTTAACGATTATAAGTCCACATTTTCCTTTGAAATTTGGTTATAGTTAAAAGTTTGGTGGTTCTGATTTATTAAGATTTGAGTTGCAGCGAAATCATTTCTTCCTATGCGTGATATGGAGTGGTTTTTCTTCTGTCCTCGTGATCGCAAATACCCAAACGGTTCAAGAACTAATCGAGCTACAAGAACAGGATATTGGAAGGCCACTGGAAAAGACAGGAAAATAGTTTGTCAATCATCTGCAATTGGATATCGAAAAACACTAGTTTTTTATCGAGGAAGAGCTCCAGCAGGTGATAGAACAGATTGGGTGATGCACGAGTATCGTCTTTCAGATGATGTTCCTCAAGATTCCTCAAGCTCTCAGGTATAATCAATTAACTCATTACTCGCGTCTTTTTGATATAATTGTGGCAACTGACAAGTACGTACTTTAAAGATCTCTTTTTTTACAACTGTTTTTTAATTTTTCAGGGACCTTTTGCTCTCTGCCGAATAATAAAAAAGAATGAGCAAGGAATAAAGACGGGTGATGTTTATGGAGACTCAAAGGCTAAACAAGTTGGGTGCAGCTCGAGCAACGGGGTCTCTATGTCAAATCAAGCTTCTGATGAACTTGTGGTCATCCCTGATGACATGCCATTTCAAGCAAGTCCTCTAAATACTCCTTATAGAACAGATACAATGGTGGAAAGTGAATCAGTTCAAGTGGAAGCTAATTCTTCAAGCCAATGGCTTTCACCAACTTTCATATTTGATTCCTCTACGGTATTTCCTGAAACTTTCTGCGTTAATCTAAATTATACATCAACGTCTGTGCAGAAGAACTGAACCAAACATTGCCAGTATTTTTCACTTGTAGAGTAGAGTCTCTGGGTAAGATTTACACAGACACTACATTCCTCCTTTAAGAATAAAGGAGTTGTTCCTACGATACTATGAACACTGAATTTTTCCTACAACCTATCTCAGCTTCCTAAATTTCTATGTTTGTACAACCTTTTCAGTAGTGATTTTTTTAATCTTTTTGTGATATATTTCAGGAGTACTCACAAGGCCAAGAAGGCGTGTCTGAATGCTTCCCGCAGAATGAAATTTCAAATACAATGACCGCATGGGATACATTTGGTCAATTTGAGATAACTCCTAGTTCATCATACTCAAATTTTACAGAGAATGTTGAACTAGCTGATGATCTTAGTCACTTTGCCTGCATGTCGCCTTATTCAGGACACATAGACTATGCGACTTACTTTGGAAATGGGAGCATGCCACCACCTGAAGGTTATGACTGGTCCAATTACTAAAATCCAAACACCTTCTGAACATAAAAGACCAAGCTGGATACATCTACTTTTTTCAGAAAGTTTCAGCTTTTACGTCTTATTTCAAATTGTTCTCTGAAACCACGCCTTTTATCCTGGTTTTCTGAGTGGGGAAACAACTACATTTCAAGTGCTTTAGTGTTAATTAATAGCTAAGGCTTGAAGTTTTTCTTCTGTATGTTTCTATCTACTGAAATTTCTTTTTTATGTACTTTTGAAGCGTCTTGTGTTGATTCAGTTTGCAAGCTATCAGTGTATTCCTAAGTTGCTTCTTGGAAGCCCCTCTGCAGACTGCAGATACATTATATATCAAATATTTGAAAGTGTGTTAAATTTTGTTTGGTAATATCTGAATATCAGAAAGCATTATATATATTGCTAAGCATATTTTCACTTTCTAGTGGAATGATTTGTTCTTTAAGCAAATCTTTACGACTAACAGTACCCATTGCACACATTTGTAAATGCGGAAGATGCCAACAGTATTTCATTTTCTCTTATATATCCCTCAGAAGAAAAATGCTGGTCAAATAGTTGAAAGCAGCTGATGAAACAAAAAATCACAAACCCATCGCAAACTGATATTGAACCTGCAACTAAACCAACCCAAACATACCATATGTCTTACTAACAAGCTAATTCATGGGATGTACATTGACATCCCACGCCAAGGATTACATAATGTGAAGTCCCGCCTTTGGGAAAAATTTTAACAAGTACTAAATCATGTTGTAACCTATGGAGATGTTTCTGCAATATATGTTTTTTCTGCAAGTACGCAGAATTTTGTTTTTCTGAAAGTTTTGAAACACAGTAGAACTGTAGAAGTCATGAGATAGTGATGGCTGTGTCCCTGCAAATATTATGCAGCATATTGACCAGGCCACTAATATTCCAAAATTAAACCTAATAGAGTAATAGTAGACCCTAAGGGTACTTTTTAGAAGTCTAAATCCATGAAGCTGCAAAAAAATTGCATGATTCTCCCAGCGGCCTACAACTTGAGCTGATAGAATCTGCTACTTGGCCAAGAGGTATCGAATAACCGTATGGGCGGTCCCTTTTTCTCTAACCCGGTGTTAAAATTAAGATGAACGCTATAAAACCCTTACAAATAGATCTTTTCTTATGCAGGTTTTCCTTCTAAAATCCGCATACCAATATGCTCCACTATGGTCAATAATTTACCAGAAAAGTGACTAAGACATTTCTGAAAATAAGTCAAGAATTACATTTCAACTAAGACAGGCAATAACTAAGGATGTATATATTACTTATTTGTGTTAAAAATATTTTTCAGTTCATCTTCGGTCGTATTACTTTCTTGTTACTTTTAAAGGGAAATGATCTCTGTGGTCATATAAATCTATCTTCTTCCGTCTCCTTTTAATTTTTACCGCAATATACAAAAACATACTTGAAGTAATCATATTCTTTTTATCCTGATGAAGGAAACTGTTACAACGATTACAACGATTATGTATATAGTTTAATACAGTGTTGCAGTTTAAAGTACGAACCTTGATGACATCATCACTTTTCAAAGATTCTTTCCCTTCTACCATAAACATCTCAATCTTGATTTGGCTTGCTTTGAGTCCTGCAAAGCAATTCATATCGGTGCTAAAGTGACCTATTGGCAAAGCATAAACTAAAGAATGTCAGCATCACCCCCCTACTTCGAACAATAACATTGGTTTAATCTTTTTCGCTCTTTGTCTTCTCAATAATACAAAAAGTAACAAAATCAGAACAATGAAACTGTACTGTGTCAGCCTTTTACATCAAGTCCAACTCTCCAAGCTCCTGCCGGCTTGTTTAAGTACCCGCTAATCATCGATGACCTTGCGGCTTGCAGCAGCATACACCTCTTATCTGATCATGGTAGTTTAAGATTAACAGTGAATCAGTGATCATTTTATAATTGTTGTTATGAAACAAGAAAAATGTATTATTTGCACAAGTAGAAGCAGCAGCAAAACAATTCCACTCAGTACAAATGATATGGAAATGAAAAAAGAAAAAAGTGTAAAAAGAATGGGGTGAGAGAGGCTCGAACTCTCGACCTCAGGATCACTCGTATGCTATGAGACCTACGCGCTAGCCAACTGCGCCACCACCCCGGATGAAATATTTATCGGTTTAATCATATAGGAAGATGAATTAAATTAACAACACTTTGTACTCTTCTAACATTTTTCTGATTAAACTTTGCTCCTTGTAAGAAATAGGTTTAACTTGTGTTTTTTATGTGTACTTGTAAAACATTAAACCAACTTTATTTCCTTATTTGAATAGTTAAACGTTGCATTGTAATTTTTAGTATAGATAATTAATAAAGAGCACTACATTTGTAGCGAGGTAATATGATGAATGTATGAGACAAATAAATGTCTCATGAGAAATTTACAGTTACCTGACAGTAGAGCCGGCCAAACGGGCGGTTTGGCTCGACACGAACGTAATTCGGCTCGCCAATTATTCGCCTGACTCGCCTTATCACGGGCCGGTTCAATATTCGACACTATTCGGATATCTACACGAGCCGAGCACGAGCTGTATTTTATGAAACCGGAACCGGACCGGAACCGCTCGCCAAAGACTGCAGACGAATAAACAACAGTCAGACGAATAAACCGGCCCGCTCGGCCAGCCAAAGTCCATGACGGGTTAAAGGGAGTATTGTTTTGTTACATTATGTCAATGATGTTTAGCTAATTAATTTAATAATGAATGAAGACCAGCTATATTTAGCTATGTGCGACTTTTCAATCCTCGAATAATAAATTAAATATGGTAAAATTAAATAAATATTTGAATTGGAAATATCAAATACTTACTAATACACATGGATCCTGCAAAATTGGAAATACTTCATGTGTATTTTTCTATTTTGAATATATAGAATTGAGGCTTTAGAACTAAGCATTATTTGAATTAACTCTCCACAAATACCATTTTTTTCCGTTTTCCAGAGAGGACGAGAATTCTCTTCTTATACTTTTACACTAAAAAATAAATCAATTTTCAAGAAAATATCTAAAAATAATAAAGTCAACAACGACTCGCAGGCTCGCAGCACTAAATCAGTACTTTAAACTTTGCATTACAATTAACAACTGTAAGACGAATAAACCGGCGCCAAAACTCGTGATTATTCGCCAAGCTCGTCAACTCGCTTTTATTCGCGTGATTCGCGGTCCGTACACGGTTCTGCAGTTTCAATAACCGGCTCGGCACGGCACGGACCGCTTATTTACACGGGCCGTTCGCGATTCCTGTTATAACTAAACCGGCCCGTTAAAAATTCGGCCCGACACGCACGGCCCGTTCGTTTGGCCGGCTCTACCTGACAGTGACAGCAAGAATGACGCATCTCTAACTTCTGCAAGTCTTAAATTTTGCATTTGTAGGCACGATATTCAGGATGGATCATCGGATAGGTTACTTTGAGATCTTAGAACAGTCACGATCACGTTATCCCCTCGACTACAGTTGTTACATTCCCTAAATTTAGCTTTTTTTCCCAATTCTTCGACTTCTTTAATGACAATTTCCAGTTTTGCCACAATCTCTATTAGCAAAGAAGAAAATGCAGCAAAAGGAAGTGCTTCTGAGAACTCGAGACTGGTGAGTGTGATCTTGCTAAGTGTTGGTTTAAGCACTTTTTTATCAGCCACCTGGACTAATCCATTAGAAGCTCTTTTAGATAATCTCCATTCAGACAGTAGAGCAGCTGAATCTGGTTGTACACTTGACAAGTACTTATCAGGATCGCTGGCAGCCACTGCGGCTGCTTGGGCTAGAATTTCGCTTGTGTGAGTTGCTGGACCTATAAAAAGTCTTGGCTGAGCTTTGAAGGCAGTGTTAAGGTCTCTTAATGCCTCATGTAGATGGTCAGAGAGTATCTCTGGAGAGCATTGATAACGATTGTGTATGCTATTGGCTAGCTCCTTTAGCACTGTTGATATTTCTTCAGCAAGGCGAGTGCACGGATCTTTAAAGAGGGCCCGAACATGTCGTGGAGTCTACAGTTAAAACTAAAAGAATTACTTGAGTTATGAAGCGGAAACAACATTTCTATAGTGAAAATGAAATGGATTGTCTGTTCTATTTCCTTTTATAATCATTTTTTCCAAACTATATACGGAAATGTCATATCTGGAATTTTTCGAAGAAAATTTCTTTCAACTAGTTCTTAAGCAAATTTCTTACTCTAACTTAGGTTCATAATTACGGTATAAATATGATCCATTGTATATAACTATCAAGTGTTGGTAGTTTTAATTTTTGCCAAAATGTAAAAGATAGAACTATTTTTTCTACCTGGATTTCAGTTTGTATACATCCATGAAGAGCAACAACTGTGTATGCAAAATGGCGAATAACACCTCCCAGTTTTACGTATTGTTTCCCAGGAAAACGTTTGTGTCTTGAATGCCTGGGCTCCCACCTCGCATGTAATGCCTATATGATTCAATTGAAACAAATAGATAAACAAGTACTGTGCTACATGGATTAAGTCGCATCATGTTCACTGTATCTGTAAGGTTGTATCATAAACTCACCAAGGTCTCATCAGTAGACTTCGAGTCCAGGATAGCTTTATACCCCAGGCAAACAGGAAATTCTTCAGGCTCATCTTCATTAATGTCCGGTGCTTCGTTATTGAAGTATCCAGAGACACATGCTGAATATTCCACAGTTAGTACAACCAATTAGATTTTAACTGTCTATATATTGGGCGACAGAAAGCCGTGGGTAACTGAAAGAATATCTGCAGTCTTTCATGTAATGTCCTTGAGTTGTCAAATTGAAACTCTTAGAAGAACTAGAAAGTCATTTAATTATATTAAATTTGGCAAGTTCTTGATATATCAGAGTTTGCATACATACCTTCGATTGACTTTGCTAATCCTTCAAGTCTATTTACTGTGGAATTATGGAGGTCCTCTCCAGACCAATTTGGGAAGACTATTACACTCATGATAAGGCAGACAACACAACCAATAGCAATAGTGTAAAAGCGATCGCGTGCAATCTTCAGTACACTACCAACTTGATAGCTTGAAACAGCAATCAGATTGAAGGTCAAGACAAATATCACTACACCGTAATCAAAATTTTGCTTTATATAAGGTAGAAATCTGAAATATGTAGCTGTCGCCCCTGTCATATTCAAAAATCTTTTATGAAGAACACAATAAAACTAAATTCTTCCAGATAAGTAATAGCATGACATAATACCTTTTTCTGTTGAATGTAGCTCAGAGACATATTATTTTAAGAAGGTTTTGAAAGAGAACTTGTTCAATAATTTCTGCAGTTCAACTGCCTGCGGCTGTGCTAATATCTCCATTCACCAAAACTAGACCGATTAACTATATTACTTCAAATATATCCTATATTATATGTCCATCTTAGAGAAAAGATAGACTTACCAACCACAAAAACTGCACAGCCTATGATAATAGCTCGGGATACTATCCCAAAATTTGTAGCAATAAATTCCATTATAAATGCCAATAATCCGGCTGACAGTGTCCCTAATCCTCTATTACATCCTTTGCAGAAGGTAGCCCCTATAATTGAAACACCACAACGTATATAACTTCAACGTGCATCAGTATAAATAGCGTAAAGGGTAATAGTACTACTAGCTATCAGCATCAGTGATTTACAAGAACATATCTGAGCATGATCAGCATGCAAGATTAACTTACCAGCAGTAAACTCAAGCACGACCACAACAGTCATCACTGCCCATAAGACATTATCTCCAATTTCTTTCATTACCCCGCCCTTTTTGACCAAGGGGTCTAATAGATATATCAACGACACCAATGTCAAAGAAATGCCAACCTTAATCGAATGTGTCACTCTGCGTGGATCGTCTTTACCCAACTTCAAAATCTTTTTCCACTGCAATTTTATAGAACTCTTTGCATTCTCCAGTTTTGTCTTTATTTTCTCCACTATTCTCATATTTGATCCTTTGACACAGTGTAGCAGGTTCTAGCCTCAAACACAAAATTCTTCCATGTCCATATTAAAAATGGCTAGTAGCACATTTTGTTGCTCGCTTCCCTGATTAGTATAATCATTCAATATGAGAAACATTTAAACATATCTATTACAGAGGTAAAAGCCTGAAAAACACCAGTCACTCAATGTACAATCAAGGATTGTCAAAACATACTGAAAGATTGTCAAAACATACTGAAAGAAATACGAACATAAATTACAGGCTACGGACCCAGCTCATGAATTGAGGGGAAGCCGAGAGTTACCTACAGATTTTATTATTAATATGCATAACTGGAATACAAAAACAGAACTTGCTTTAATGTAACATTACATGAAAAATATGACATAAGCAAAAATAGTAAGATAGGTTAAAAGGGAGAAGGAGATTAAATTCGAGTACTCGACACATCAACCTCACAAATTTACCTACTGATGAAAAATTGCAGATACTTCTCCATGACTCCATGTACAGAAGTATAACATTAGCACCAAAAAAAAAACTGGGTCCATCCAGAAGTAAGTTATGCTACATCTACAATGCAATGACCGGGTGGGTAATTTCAGAAAATTAAAAACTCCACTCTATAGTTATACGAGTACAAAATAACTTTTTTCTGTCATTTTTCGGGGCCTGCATAAATTCTTAAACGGCAAATTCAGAAATTATAGCATAAGCTGCATTCTCATGACCTAAGCAATCAATCACATAGATACATAACATATCAATTAACAATAATATAAACAAATGCAAAGAGAAAGGGATAGTATTGTAGAAATATACCAACAATCCAATGGTTCCGCCAATTTACACTGGCAATGCAGGAGGTACGATTTACGTAGAATATTAATTAAAATCCGAAAATCGAAATTATCTGTATTTATAGCCTGACTCGATACAATAATCTCATATGGGGTTTCATACAACAGATTATGATTGATTAAGTTGTAGGTTTGGCACTATGTTCATCACGGTCTCTGTTTTTGCTTGACTTCTTGCATGCTTTTAATTTCTTTGTTTCTACAGCGAGGGAGATGGGGGCAGAGACTGTACGTTGTTGGTTTTAGATGTGCCACGTCTGATTGTGAAAGCAATGTATTAAGTGAAACTAAAACAAGCTAAAAACAGGGAAGAAGCGCGTCCTAATATACATGTAAGAAAATTACATCATTTACTCATTTTCATTTATTTTTTAAGGGATTTACTGACAATCTCGTGTAGTAACAAAGTTAGGGTGGTGAGCTTAAATAATGGTCCAAGAATGTCCTTTCTAAATTATGGCCCTAAATATCAGATCAAGACCATACATAGTGTAGTATTTATGTAAAAATTCCAAAAATAATATAATATATAGCATTTTGATACTTTGTTTTTTTTATAATGTGCAAAACGTTAGATAAATTAGTGTTTTAGTTCTCACGCTATATTATGTAGCGTTTTCGCCCCAAAACTCTATTATATCTAGCGTTTTACACATAATTTTTTTTTAATTTTTTTTTAACCTCAAATAGAAAATTGTTAGTTCCCAAAATACTAAATAATTAATTAAATTGTTTTTATAACCCAAAGGGATTGTTAAACCCTAAAATGTTAAAAATTATTAAATTAAGTTACATTTTTTAATTTAAAATTATTTATTTTAAAATTTACATTTTTGGAGGCCATTAAATTAGGGTTAAAACCTAAACCCTAAATCCTAAATCGGTGAAACATTTATTAATTTCTTTTTTAATATTTTTAAAACACAAAATGGAATTGTTGAACCCTAAATGTTAAAAATTGTTAAATTATGGTATAATCTTAAATTTTAAAAATATTAAATAATAATAATATCAAAACATAACATTAAGTGATATTTCCGGACCCCTTAACAATACATCAAAAGAAGCTCAAAATAAGAAAAAAAATATAAAATACAAACCGTTAATTCAAGTAATGTTGCCACATTAAAAAAGTAAAAAAAAATAACAAAACACTGCATCTTGTAGCATTTTGGGTGGTTCTCCAAACGCTACACGATTTAACATGATAAAGCGACAATTTAAGTCATAATTTTCAGAATTGATATTTTGGACCATTTTATCGCAAAATAAGATTTTGGTCTATTTCCCTAAATTTAAGGTAGTCCGATCAACCAAAGGATCAACCAAAGGGCAGTTTATTCATAAATTGCTTAGGAGAAGTAATTTTAATATGAAATCTATAACTTCCATAAAGTAGAGATCCTAATTTGTAAATGGTTTATGCCCATATATAACTTGCTCAAGTATGTTTCTTGTCGAATTTGGATAAATAAATTCATTCTTCAACCCAAATCATAATTTATTTAAGCATCACAAGAACTAAAACCATTATATATACAAGACTTAACAATTGCAGACTAGACTTCTTACATGATCTATTGATAATGTATGACTTGCATGAACATAATCTATTGGCATGAAAATTATTTATAAAAAAACCACAAGATTAATATCAACCATGTCTTATATGATATGGCATGCCAAGTAATGTGATAAGTTGCTGATCTTATTGTACATTACTTATATATCAATGTTTCACACATCAAATTTTCAATATAAAGAAACAGAAAAAGCCAGAAGGCCTCAAAGGTGTCTTTTATAATAGAAAATGCTTAAATTTGGTTTGTTCTATGAGTTTCGATGAGGCGGATCTACGACGAGCCTGCACCAAACACCCGAATCCTTTGTTCAATCGGTACCCGGCAGCAGGGACATAGAGCTTTTCCCTTTTTTCCATAATTGTCACTACAATTCGAACACAGAACTTGATGGGCACAGGGGAGAAAAACAACTGAAACTTCTTCTTTCACACAGAAAAAGCATTTCCGATCACTGCCACCATTTTCTGACGACTCATGGTTATCTAGCTCGCTAAGCATGCTTGCAATTGTTTCTTCTTGATGCTCTGTCCCCTCGGTGGTAACCGGTGAGTTGTTCGACTGATGATTTATCTCAGTAGACAGTTTAAGGCGAGAAAGTTCCTGCTCAAGCCTTTGCAGGTCGTCTTTGTGACGCTGAAAATCTATCTCTATCTTTAGGCGCAAGGCCTCATGCCCCCTTTTCTGAGTAGCCTCGTCTGCTTCCTTAAGGCGTCTTTCGGCCTCTACTTGTGCTAAGGCTGCTTCTTTAGCCTTCAGTGCCTGCTTCCACTTTTCCTGTTATATCCGAAACATCAAGACTAACATTTATAAACCAAAAAAAAGGTAAATAATTGGTTTAAACTTGGTAATATATAGTATAAGAAATCAGAAAACAGATACACTCTGGTCGAAGTAGGTTCTACAAACACATATACCTCGAGAGGAATAGATCACTCAAAACTGCATGACTGAGACATACACAACAAATTTACAGAGGGAAAAGAGAATTAAAAGACGCAAACAAAAATTCTAAATTTATATTTTTTTTCTATTACACTATAAAAGATTGCTTATAACCACCCAAAAAATTGCTCGCTTATAATTTGTAATAGAAAATAAAATTTTGTACGAATCTTGAATTCATATTGATATAAAATAACAAATATTCGTGTGCTACATCATACCGAATATTACAAAAAGGTTGCAGAAAAGCTGATTATTCTAACATATCAAACTAATTTAGCATAAAATGAAGGGCATATCAGGAAGACCATTGAGTAACAAAGGATTCTTGGTCCACTCAAGAATGTATTTCAATCCTGCATATATTGAGTGCAGGTCGATAACTATGATTTTTTTTATACACTATAAAAGATGCTTATAACCACCCCAAAAAAAAATGCACCTTGGCAAGGTTTGGTTTCTTTACAATTTGTAAAAGAACATAAAATTTTGTACAAATCATGAATTCATAGTAATACAACTATACATGTGCCACACCATACCGAATAATACAATAATGTTGCAGAAAAGCTGATTTTTCTAACATAATAACATATAATGAAGGGCATAACAGGAAAGCCATTTATTAACAAAGGATCTGTGGTAGGCTGGTCCATAATATATAAGATGACACTAAAGATTGTAGCTACAAAATAATTGAAGGACAAAATGAAGATTAAAATAAAGATGGAGTTGGCACCAAAAGACCATGTTCGTTATTAATATATGTCTGTCACACTGGATAGAAGTTACCTTTAACAACCTATTCCGAATGAGAAAAGTATGCATAGTGGAAAATCATTGTTTCTTCGGCACATCATGATACTCAACTATGGAAGAGGTTAGTACACATATCCTTATGAAGGACTTCCAGTAACCACAGATCAGAGGGCTCAAAAGTTCATCCTTTCAAGTAACAAGAGAGGCCTTGTTCAAGACAAATCATTAAACAATCTAATATGTATGCTAATAACCTGCACTGTAATACATGTGTAACTTCCCGATTCAAATTTATAGTAGTTTAAGATGGTCTACACGACATAGGTAATAATACATTGCACAGCATACCCAATGGTCATCTTAAAATACAATATATTCAATAAATTTTCCAAGAAGTCAAAGATAAAAACCAAATTTGCAGAATATTTATGCTGTCAGATGGAAATACTGAGAAACATCATCAACCTTATGCACATATACTGAACTGGTAAGAAATAGACTTGCCACCTTGATCATATATATAGCATAAATAAACTGCTTTATAATTCAGATTTACGAACAATACCTAAAGGAGAAAAAACTAACTCATTTGGCTACTAAGATATCACCTAACCATAATGTAAAAGAGCAAATTCAGACAGCACTTAACATCATAGATAAGCACATGTTGCAGAACATAGTGAAAATTTAGTAGCAAGGTACCAAACTATAGAAACCTTGTGCGACAGCATGTATCGCTTCAATAGAAAACGAGATGTAAATAAATAAATAGTTAGGGGATTGAGTGCACCTCAGTCCCTTTTTGAGATGCTTCTACTCCAGACAACTGAGCTTCCAACTCTAGAATGTTCTGTTTCTCGGCTGCAATGTCCTCCTGAAACTTGGTCTTTTGTTTCTCCCAAGCCAAGAGTCTCTTCAAACCCTTCTTTTCTCTCTTTGCAATTTCCAGACAGGTAGTCACCGACTCTGAGGCACTTAATTTTGAAGCCTCCATTTCTGCCTTTATTTCTGCATTTTCGGTCTCAAGCCGCCTCACAGCTGCATTTGCACGGTCCACTTGGCCACTTGCCTTTCTCAAAGCATTCTCCATCTCCGACAGACGTTTCATGGTGGAGTCTTCTAGTGTCTGCTTCCCCTTTTTCAATCGCTGGTTCTCTTCCCTTTCCATTCTCAGCATCTTAAGCTCTGTCAGGTCATGGCTTAACTTTCTTGCAGCTTGCATTGCCTTTTGGTGTGCCCATTCTTTCCGCTCCTTCACCTGTCTCTCCAAGTCCTTAATCTGATTCAACAGACCTAAAATCATATCATCTTTCTGATCCTCCGGAACATACTCAATATTCTCATCAAGATTCAAATCACGAAATTTATCCAGCATTGAACTAACCACGTCCTGGCTTTTAGCATCTTGGGACTCCTCATTCTGAACATCAGTCCCAGTAGTTTTGGCTCCAGTAGCTGGCTTACCATCACCATTAGCTTGAGTTTGCAACTCTTTTGAGTTTGCTCTAAATCCAGCAGCAAACGCTGCAACGTTCCTCTTCAACAAATTCTTCATTGACGGGGTCAGATTAAACCTCTTTGGGCACTCAATCTCTCTTTGCAAAGTCATCTCCGATGCATAAGAAAACAACCCATTCATAGGAAATTCAGAAGTACCTCCAGTTCCAAAACCCCAACCACCATGAAACCTACAAAGAGCTGGTGCAACACCAACAGGATAATTACCAACATTCTCCACATTACTAGAAACCGGAGTACTCCCACATCCACCACCATCACTACCATGTGAAGGAAGGCACGGAATATCCATCACACTAGCCCGACCGACATGAAGATCACTCATTAAAAGACACCACATAGCATCCCCTTTACTCAACTGCGGCTTCACCTGCTGCAACAAACAAACCATACCCGCAAGCGAATACTCCTCCAACTGCCTCAAATCCACAAAAACCGGCTCAACCTCAAGCCCATCTGAATTCCCATTACTACACCCATTATTCAAATACGTCAACGCATTATGCATAATATTAGTCAAAACATCCATCCCCCCATAACAATGCCCATTCTTCAAAATGGCCTTCATCGCCACATCCTCCTCATAACCCAAAGCACCAAGCTTCGAAATAGCCTCACCGTACAGAAACTCGATATTCTTCAACAATATCTCCTCCAATTGTTCCTCAGTACAATACCCCCAACCACTATCATCAAAATGGGAATTAGGGTTTTGACCCGACTCATTATTACAACCCATATGGTAATTAAAAAGCCTAGTGCCCGATTCGTTTAAACCCGATTTTACACTATGATCATTATCAGATTTCACAGCTCTAGGCTTTCTATTGGCACGTATATGTTTCTCTCTGACAGTACAACCCATTGAATTTCTGTAAAATTAAAAGCTCTAGAATTATTATTCAAAGCAAATCAATCGAAAACAATATATAAATGGATAAATACATGCGATTGACACAAAGATTATTCGTAAATGAATCGAAATAAAATAAAACTTACAGATATTTTGAAGATTCGCTGTGGATTGTGGTAGAAATGATCTGAGCAAGTGTGTGTGTGTGTGTGAAGTGGGGTGAGGATTGAGAAAAATGAGAATGAGGGGCCTGCATGAAGTGGTTTATTTAAAAGACTACAATTTCTGGGCTTTGGCCCAATTGTAGTGCTTTGATTTAGTAATGGGCTTAAACTTATTTCTAATTTCAAAATAAAATAAGTATTAGCCTGTGTTGATAAATTGAAGAGTTAAATGCACCTGCAGTTTGCTCATCATATAAGTTGTGTACCTCAATTGTCAAATATAGTAAACTTTGTATCTGTACATTTTGTGGACGTTAACACTGTTAATTGTTTATTGCAAAAGTTACAGAAAATGGGTGATTAAAATGCAATTTGGTACCACAACGGCTATAATCACTAGATTAAAAAGAAACTTGATCTATGTATGGGTAAAATTACCCTCAAATTATAAATCCCTAACCCTAGAGTTTCAATAAAGCCTAAATTTGTTGTTCAATGGCTGAATATTGTTTATGTGGACGCTTGGTGGTAATTCGAACTGCTTGGACCGAGAATAATGCGGGGAGGAGATTCGTCAGTTGTGTTCAAGGTCGGCTAGGGTGCAAGTACTTCTGATGGATCGAGGATCCTATTTGTCCTCGTGGTCGAGCTGTGATCTGTGGTTTAATAGCACGAGGCTAATGTTTTGAAAACTTTGAAACTGAGAAACATTCAAATAGGGGTTTCAATGAAAATGTGCAAGTGATGAAGTAGGGGTCACCAAAATATTTGATTATGTTGAATGTTGTCCTTACATTTTATATTGGGTTGTTCTTTAATATTGCAAGCAAAGTCCAATGTAATGCCAATGAATTAGTCTAAAATATGTATGTAATTAAGTTTAATGAATGTATGTAATTAGTAATGAGGCACTAGTTGCTTGAATTGTAATTTAGAAATTTGAATGTTGTACTTTTGCAAGTTAAATGAAATTTTGATGGCATATTTTTTTTCATAATGCATCAGTTATTATAGGATAAAACAATAAGAAAATCAATGGCCATTTATTTAGATAATAAGAGATTTATTACATGGCCACAACAGTTACAAACCTAGTGACAACCTAGGCTTTAAACCATCTTTTCTTCATCCAAAATTGGCCTAATGATGGATGGTGGCACAGTTAGCTCATCAAGGCCACCATCATCAGATATGGCATTTGTTAGCAAGAGCAGCAACTGCAATATTTGCAGAGGAGGGAATGTAAATAAGCTCACAAAGCTCCCACGATTCAGACATGATATTTTTGATCATGCAGATTAAGTCATACATCTCAAAACCAGGATTGGGATTGAGGACCAAATTGACAGCCTCCTCACAATCACTCTCCACCAGCACAAACTTGTCTTGGTGTTCCCATACAAGCTTTAAACCATAGAAAATGCTCCACAGTGCTGTTGTGATTGGCACTGCAAGGCCAATCATGCTCTTGCATCCTCTTACCCACTGGCCATCAGAATCTCTGATCACACAGCATACTGCATATCTCATCTGAGGCCTGATAAACACCCCTTTCACATTAACCTTCACTGAACCAACATTGGGCTTGTTCCATGTAGACATTTTTTATTATAGTTGTGTGCTTGTGTAATGCAATTGTTAGAGATGAGTGTGCAATTCATGAACAACTCCGGTCTATAAATAGTACCACAATGTGTAAATGCATGTAAATGAGAATGTTACCAAGGTGTTGAACCACCAATACCATGATCACCCACTTTCTCAAAAACTTAAAAATGGTCAAACAATTTAAGATTGCCTATTTCCCAATAAAAGTAGTTGACATCAGTCAAAAAGCAATGTTACATTGCTACTCTTAAATATAAATTGCATGTTACAATTTTAACAATTCCATTTAATTGTTACAGATGTAACATAAACCAAAAAATAGGATAGGCTATCAAAAATGATAAATAAAGCTAGAAAAGGACTACAACTTCCATGGTGGTTTCTTGCTCAACTGCTCCTTCTTTGCTTGAGCATCATCTTCAATTTTTTTGAAGGTAGTAGTTGATTGACCTGTTTTGGAATTTGTGGTTCCTTGTATCCCAAGTGGTGAATTAGACATCACAGCAGGCTGTGAGAAGGTTGTAAAGATCCCACCTTGACTTTTTCCTTCATATATAACTCCCACTCTTTATTTTTTCTTCAAATTAGGTGCAGTGGGAGTTGATAGTTTTCCAGAAGTGGCATTTTTCTTCTTTGTAGCATTTTTTGCAGTTTTGACAGGAGAACCTTTTTTTTCCAATTTCTGGCACAAAACTCCCACCAATTTTGATAAGCAAATAATGCAAATAATGCATTAAATCCATACTACTCTTAAATTCATAACAATAAAATAACAACCTCAAATACATCAAAACTATTGAAATATGTACCTTTGTTGGACAACTTCTTGCATTGTGCTTTGCTTCACCAAAAAAGGTGCAGTTAACTATGATATTTCTCCTCACAAATTTGGTGGCACCAGGATCTGGTCTAGGATCATTTTTAGTATCTCTTTTCTTTTTAGGTCTACCAGGTGCAATTTTAATTATAGGAGGTAATATAGCACTCATCCCAGTTTTCTCCCAATATTGCTCAGAGTTGATTGGTTTAATTGTGTGTGTAGCAGGATAAGAACATTGCTTTAGTGTATGTCTTGTGTATGTGCTGAGATATGTCCAAATTCCTCCATTTAATACAAGCACAATCATGATAACACGGGAGACCAGTGAACTGATATTTTCTACATGCACAAGTGTGTTGATCCATGTCTATAACCATTTCATGACCACTGTTATTCCCTAACAATACAACACGAATTACAGAAGGGGGTTGAATGTAATTCTGGCTACTTTTTCAAGATTTTAAAACTGTTCTTACTCGATAATATATACTAGCTTTACAACCCGTGATCGCACGGGTCTTCACCATATTTTTATATTATTTAAATTTATAATAATTTTTTTGAATCATAACCTGATTAGTATATTTATAAATAATAATATAAATATTTGTTAGTGGCAGAATTGGAACCTGAATCTTTGGTAGATTATAATTAATAATATAAATATTTGCTGTTGGTGGGGTTCGAACCTGGGAGTTTTAGTAGTGTATAAATAATAATATAATATTTGTTGTTGCGGGGGTTCGAACCTGTGAGTTTGAGTAGTGTATATTTTTTTAGTATTTAAATATAACGGTTCTGATCTCTTGATAAAAAAGATTCGACGGTTATTATAGTATAAGTATAAATTGCTTTTAATAGTGGATAGTTTCTAATAATATATTTTATAATATAATTTTCAATAGTTGAAAAATAAATTGAAGAATAGAATAAGTTATAACAATATATATTTTATAATAATTTGAGACTTGACTGAAAATAAATAATATAATATAATATGTTGTTCATAGGACCCGAGCCCTGAACCTGTAGAAATTGTTAAAATAAAGAATTTGAGACTTGACTGAAAATAAATAATATAATATAATATGTTGTTCACAGGACCCGAGCCCTGAACCTGTAGAAATTGTTAAAATAAAGAATATAAAAGTTTAAATATAATAAGTTATTGACGGTGTTCGAACCCTGAATCCATGAGAGTAGTTTAAATATTAATATAATAATATTTTATTATTGCATCCAACAGTTCTCATCTTTCTGACTTTAGATCTGACGGTTGTTATTTGTCGTACCAAATAACTGTACCGAGCAACTGACTAAACTACAGAGTAGAACCCTGTGAAGCTTGAATAACTCACAACTGCTTACAAGTAGAACAAATAAACTACAGAGAAATTCTTAACAAGTACAGCTTTTTCTATCTCTCTTTGAAATGTGTTTGCTTAGTTGAATGTTTTACTAGCTACACTTGGTTTATATATTACCAAGTTTACATGACAATAAGACAAGATAATAAAATAAAACATATATAGTCTAACTCCATGCTGCTTCACTACTCTATTCCAGCATCTTTGAATATCTTCATAATAGCATGGAAATGGTAATGCTTCTTTGTTCTCAAATTCCTGCTTAACAGGCTGCCACATTCCTTTTGCAAACACCTAACGCATGTGACTGTGTTGTCACTGTCAACAGATATTTGAATTTGATCATCCGTCGGGTATATGCTTGTCATCCGTCGGGTAGCTTTGTTGATCATCCGTCGGGTAGCTATTTGTCACTTGACTCCATTTCACTTATACAGAATTACAAGACACCTTATATTTACAATTAATTAACCTATTCTGCATATCCACTAGTAGTCAACATGACTCATATGCTCCTACAAAATCTACACAAAGTTGTTTAGAGAATTGTGCTACAGATCTTATTTTTACATAAGCTATTCACCCGGTGGATGTCAAATCGTCATCCGTCGGGACTATATTAAATCATCCGTCGGGACTATATTTGATCATCTGTCGAGTGCTACAAATTCACTAAGTTAAATCTACTAAGGTATTTTGTTTAATTTATCATCAAGTTCACAACATATTCCTAACAATCTCCCCCAATTTATGTCTACTGGAATTGTAGCCATAAATTAAGAGAAACTTGATGATAACAAAACATCCTAAAGATACAGAATGAAAAATAGTAGATAAAACTGATAAGTGCTACAATATTTATTGAAAATTGAACAAAGCAAAGTATGCAAAGAAGTTGCTCACAATCATTATCAAGGTGCTCCTCTAGTCTGAGCAGATAAGTCTATTTCCTTGATTGTCTGGATTTCTTCCCAAGACTCCTGTTGTTCTCTTCTATCTGAGTTTGGAGTTGTTTGTGGAACTCAAGTTCATCAGCTTCTGAGAGATCTAACATTTCTTGCATTTCTAATAGAGTCTCATTGCTGGAGATACTCAACTGGTCCTCCAATCTGAAGAATCTTCTTACTCCCTTTTCATCCCTGAATTCCATCAGCCAATAAGGCCTCAAATGCACTCTCTTTCCTGTGAAGGGAATTGACAGAGTTTTTGGCAGTGCATCTTTAGCTTTGTTACTCCTCAGCTCCTCAATCTTCTTTAGAACTAATCTCCTTGCAGTTACATTGTATCCAAAGTTCTTTTTGAAAGATGAGTAGATCTTTATTAGAACAGATTGGCTTTCTAGAAGAATCCTGTGAAGTGGCCATATTATCTCTTTTCCTCCCTTATATTTAAACATCAGCATTTCAGGAAGATTTCTGTGAGCATCAATCCCTCTTACTTCTTACAATTCATCTAAGAAGAGGTTTATGTCAGAGAACTCCTTGATGTCACAGATGTATAACAAGTCTTCCTTGTTGACTGTAGATTGAGATTTGGTTAGGGTCTTGGATTTGAGAGTCACAGTCTTCACTTTCTTGCTTGTTCTAGTCTTTGTCTTCTTTGGCTTGTTGAAGATTGGAAATTTTAGTTTAGGAATTGGAAAGCTATCCCAGTCTACTGGCTCATCCTTTGGAATTATGGGTTCACCGTGAATATTCCTTGTTGGATCCACCACCTTGAATTCTTCAAATACCATTGAGGGTTTTGATGTCTGAGTTGAAGTTGTAGACTTTTTGGGAATATAGTCTTCTATTTCCTCATCACTGAAGTCCAATTTTCTTTTGTGGTGGAGCTTGTATCTGAATCTTCTTTTCTGTTGGGGTTCATCTTGCACTTTTTGATCTTGAGGTTCAGTAATTACAGATGGTTGTTCGGAAATCTCAGTTGTAGTCTTACAGCTTGAAGTTCGGCCAAGATAACAGCTTGCTCTTTCTTTTGTTTGAGCTTCTTAGCATCTAGGGCATCTTGCTTCTTTTCTTACCTTATTCTTTCCTTCTCTTCCTTTTTAGCTTCTACAAACTGAGGGTGTCCATCCACCACACAGATTTCTTTACCATTTCTGTAAATCTTGGCAATTCTTCTTTTAAGAGCTGAATCAGCCGGATCCTTGAAAAATGCAATTGACCTACCCAACAGCTTCTTCTCATCCGGCCTAGGTGTTTCATACACAATATCCATAGGATTTTTGTCTGAAAACTTTGAGTAGTTTCTTTTAGGCTTCATGATCAGCTTTGCTTTTGGAGATTTGATGCAAGATGTTTGACCCTTTTCCAGATAATTTAAACTCATTTCATTCACAGAGATGTGCTTGACTTGAGAGTGATGATTAAATACTTTGTCTGGTTTCTGAATTGGTCCAAATTTCTGTTGAATTTTTGCATATATTTTCCTCCATTTTTCTTTTAATTCCTTCTCAGCTGCTGCTACATCAATCTTTAGCAGTTTGTCAGTTGTTTCCAATTTTGCTGCTTCCAGATTTATGATGTCAATGTTGTCCATGGCTCGTGGCTTTGTGAAAGCAACTGTTGGCACAATTACTTTGCTGACTTGGATGTTGAGCTGTTTCTCCCCCTCACTAGATGATCCTTTCTCCCCCTTTTTGTTAGCATCAAGTTGGAGAGTGGAAGGCAGTTAAGCAGCCACCAACTGTTGGAGTAGAGCAGTCTGAGTTTCTTGATTAGAAAGTATCTTGGCCATTGACTTCTCCATATCAGATAATCTAGAGTCCATGGCCTCAACCTTTCTATTGAGATCAGCCTCCTTCCTTAGCTTCTGAGCTATCTCAGTCATGGTGGTTTCAGGAAGTCTAGAATTCAACCTTGCTATAAAATCCTGTTTTACTTCAGAGACTTCCTGCTTGATTTCATCCACACTTTGACTGTGTTGGAGAGCTTGAATCTTATGCAGCTGGAGTGCTTCAAGATGTGTTGTTAATAGCCTCTTTGTGCTGGCATTTGTAGATGTCTGAATGGTTGTTTGGGTGTCATGAATCAGCTTGAATAGTGTTGATTGAAGATGTGAGTAGGAACATTCTTTTGTTAGCATCCAAGAAGGAACATCTGCATCTCCCCATATGCTCATGTTGTCTTCCTCATCATCCCCACCAGCATCCCCAAATGAGTCTTCAACCAGTTCAAAATTACTGCCAGTAGTTGAAGGCATAGCAGTGATTGCATCATTTGCTCTTTGTAGAGATTGAGTAGTATGCACCAAATTAAGAATTCTTTCAGCCTCCTCATTGCCCTGTACAACTAATGTTTGATAAGCTGTAATATGATGAGTGAATGTCTCAGCATCTAGGGAAATAAAATCTATGACAACTTGATATTCTTGCTGAAATAGTCTTCTCCCTTCTGCATCATTGACATTCATTGACTCACTAGCAATGGTGTCCATCCTTATCTCTCCAGTACCTGCATTTCTCTCATGATCTCTCTCTTTTTACATCAAGGGCTCCCCTTGGCTTCCCACTCTCATACCCTCACCTTCACCATCTAAGGTGGGACTCCTTTCACTCACTTTTGCCAGTCCTGGAGAAATGGAATGCATTTGTTCACTCATATTCTCTCCTTTTGCCTGGGAGCACCCCAGCCCCTCACTCAGTTCACTCCTTTCCTCAGTCCTAAGAGTGATTGCACTACCACTAAGTCTTCTGTACTTGTGATAATTGAAGAAATTTGATGTGTAGAGACTCCTGATGGATGATGAATATCCATCGGGACAGCAGTATGGCTATCCGACGGATGACTGCTGTTAGGCTTATACGTCGGGATACAATCACTATTTGACGGATGATGAATATCCATCGGGATAGAAGAAATGAATGAGTTTGGAGTGGAGACTATTGTAGACTCTGTGCAGATTGATGAAAATTTAGGCATAAATGTCTCAACAGACTCAGAAAGAAATGGCAAGTGAGCCAAACAATAATCTAAAAGATGATGCTCACTTGCTTGGATTTTTGGCTTCTCCAAAAGAGTTAAAGATGGAGAATTTGGAAGTGATGTATTGATCATGTCAACATCCAGTGAGTGTGTTGGTGAATTTGGTATTTCAGGTGCTTCAACTGTTAAGGATTTTGGCTGTGACTCCACATTTATTGGAGTCACATCAATCTGACTTTGAGAAGGTGCGGTGACTGGGTCTTTAGCTCCAGTTTGCACTGTGTATGTTCCCTGTGCATCCCCAAGGTTTTTTGATCTTTTCTTTTCTAGCATTAGTTTGTGGTGAACTTGTGTCCCTAGCCCTCTTGATCTGTGCTCCTGGTTGGGAGCTTGTTTCAATAGTAACATCCTTTTGGGAGGATGAAACTAGAATTGAGCTTATTTCCTTATTAACAACCATAATTTATTGGGAAACTGTGGTATGGCTAGGCTTGGGTACACTCATCTCACCAGCCTTATTCTTGGGGTTTAATTGATTTTCACCCTGTCCCTCACCTTGCTCACTCACCTTCACACTCCCCTCTTTGTGTTTAGTAGATTTTACAACTGATTTCTTTTGAAAGAAACCAGAGTGGGCTTTCTTAGTTTTAGGTTTAGAAATTGTTGTTTTGGTAGCTTGGGTAGGCATCTGTTGGGTCATTGACACAGATGCCATTGCTACACTTGAAGGTAAAGAAATGTGTGAGGTTGGAAGAGTGGAGACAGTAGAGCTTACCTCACTTACCTAAGGACCCTCCATGACTGGAAATTAGAAGAGGGGTACCTCTTTGTGGTGATTAGCTCTATTAAGATCTGCAATAATCCTCCTTTCTTGAACCCAACAATTTAGCTTGTTGGTTGGGTTCTCAATTGTTATGTTCTCAATAAGATGGTTAGCAAGCATCATAAAGAATCTAGCTTAATAGACGCTTTTACCTCTCTTATTAAGCTCTCCTAACTTATAACCTAACTCAAACAAGACCAAGTCACTGAAATAAAAGTACTTATCAGTAACTAGCATGTAAAGCATGTTAAGCATGGAAATGTTGACAGAGTCAAAATTGCTAATTTTACCAGAGAAAACTTTAGCTACCGCATCACACAGATAACTCCATTCTTTTCTAAGACCTAACCTCCTAATTTTACTTAACTTTGAGGTAGTAAGTGCATAGCCCATGGAATTTAGCATGTTAACTATATCAGTGTTTGTGTATGGAACAGTAGCAGTATTATCTGGAATTCTAAAGCATGCTTTGACAATGTCACTATTAATGCAAAACTGCTTACCTTTGAGAGTGAAAGTTATGGTCTTGTCAGTAGAGTTGTACACTACAGTTGTCCATATCTCCTCCACAACTTCACAGTAGATTGTGGGTGATTCCAGCATAGCATAACTGAGTTTACAGCTCTTCACAAAATCCATCATCTTGTGAAACTCTCCAGACTGTTGAATCTCCTGGTTCACAAGAGCTGTGAAGTTGTTCTTTTCATAGATATATCCATTTGAGACATGATTTTGATGACTGGTGCCATTTTTAGAGAATGAGAAATTTGCAGAGAAAATATTTGCTTTGGAGAAGAAAGGAAGTTAGAGCAATTGAATTGAGAATGATAAAAGATTAGAATAAAAATGAATTCTGCTTTTATACTATCTCAGAAATAAACTGTCAAAAATAATAAAGTGAAATAAAGTAACCAATCAAAATAGCCCAAAATGGCCGTTTAAAAATAAATAAACTGTAAAAATTCTGTCACTTATCCTTCGTGTTGTGCTTAAAAACTGTAAGTATACTCGATATATAACGTTCAGAGTTTTAACGGCTAAGATTGAGACAATTCAACGGATCAGGATAAATTAATTATCAGTCGAGTTATGAAATAATCCAGTAAAGTAATTGATTTTTATTAACAAATAACATTCCGACGGATAACCAAACTCGATGGATAATGAGCATTCGTCAGGATGTAAATTTTGACTTAGCCAAAATTTCATCCAAAGCTGAAAAATTAATTAATTTTCTGGCTACATTATATCATGCACAAATATCTGAAATGATTCAACAATAATTAAGCATACCTAACTCACTTACCAACCTTGAGAAGGTGGATTCATCAAGTGGCTTGGTAAAGATATCTGCAAGCTGCTTTTCACTTGGAACAAAATGAAGTTCCACAGTACCATTCATCACATGTTCCCTTATGAAGTGGTACTTGATGTCTATGTGCTTTATTCTTGAATGCTGCACTGAATTTTCAGTGATGGCAATTGCACTTGTGTTATCACAGAAAATGGGAATTCTATCCACTTGTAGACCATAGTCCAACAATTGGGTTTTCATCCACAAAATATGTGCACAGCAACTACCAGCAACAATATATTCAACTTCAGCTGTAGAAGTAGAAATTGAATTTTGTTTTTTACTGAACCAGGACACAAGATTGTTCCCTAGAAATTGACAGGTTCCTGTTGTGCTTTTTCTGTCTATTTTAGAACCTGCATAATCTGTTAGTGTTTTGTGCCCTAGAGACAACACTATGATGTTTTAGTTAAAAACATTTGGATTATTAATATTTATGTTCTATCGATTATTACCTTTATAATTTATAATTTATTAATTCTTAATTTAATGTGATATAAATGTTAGATTAATAAATGTCCTTGGAATATGATATGCAATTCTATATCCCTAAGTACGTGACTTAGAAATGAGATTATGAGAATAGTATCAATATTCCTAAAGGTCCATAGTCGAGTATTATTATTAAGGGACAATAGTAATGCATTAAGACTAGTGTGTTTGTTGTATGATGATCACATCTCATTGATCATAGGTATAGTGATACTAAAGTCAAAGACACAGGCAGATGTACATGTACATGGTGTTGGACAGACCCGATATGAGATTCTACATGTCTGTCGTGTCATAAGTAATTCTCACAGTGATAATGATGTAATGGTTCTTGTAACACCCCCAGATCCGGGGTCGGGGATCCGGGTCGTCACGGTCTTTCTTTCCACAATATCACTTAACTTAATTAATAATAAATAACCTCATGCTATGACCCCACACTAACACACACCACAACCCGTTATAGTCTCAGAGATGAAATTGAAATAAGTACAAGTTCTTGAATCCACAATTTAAAAGTTATTACAACCCAAAATGATTACTTGATAAGTTTACAGTTAATTGCCATTATCTGCCACAAGTTATAATTATACAATATTTGGTTCCCAAAAGTAGAATGCCTGATCTACCAATAGATCTACCTCTGCAGCTATAGCAGCTACAACATCAACGGAAAGACGCGGGACGCTTCCCACGCGCTTGCGCTGGGTCTGCTTGAGTCTGGCCATCTTTCCTAACTATTGTTGTGTGATGAAGAAATAAAGCAAGAGTGAGCAATACAGCTCGCAAGATAATATATATAGCGTAAACAATAATGCAAGTATCTAAATGGATAACTTACTAGAATCCTTTATCAAATGTAAGGTAGGTACTTACTGGATATAAGCTTAAAAAAAGATGAAGTTACCAATTACTTCTTTATACTTATACCATTTTATAAAGCTACTTGAACTACCACTGTTCAAAGTATTATAGGTTTCAAAAGGTCATCCCATAGATGAGACCACAAGTTAAGACTTGAATAAATTAAATCTTTGAAATATTATTGAATGAAATGAAGTTAAGAGATACTTCATTAAGTCCCGATATATATATCCACATATATATCTCTTATACATTTCCTAGAGACCTCTGTCATGTAAAGTATGAACAGAGTTTGTAACATCCAATGAATTTTTGGAAAGGAAAAGAATTTTGGCATAAACCTGATATCTTGCTGATCAGGCAAATATACCAATAAGTAACCTTTTCTACTGTAGATGGATGAATTCCTCACCGGTCATCACCCTGGCCGCATTAGGACCTCACGCTAAACCGTTACCCAGCCACTCACGCGTGGATGGACTGTCACCCAGCCTCTTACACCTTCATAGACCGTACCCCGGCCTGTCGCTTATGCCGACTCAATCAGATGGATTTTCTTCCCGAACATTGGGCAAGTAATCAAATTGTTTTCTCAAAATAGCAACTATGTTGCGAATATAAAATACACCACAGAGCCGGATCCCTTAGATTTTTGAGCGAGTATTCAAGTCCCCTTTGAAAGGAAGAGCTTAAATTTGAAAACGAGTTTTGGGATCCGCTCTAACTTTTAAAATCATTTTGAAGACTCGAAAACATTTTTAAGAATGTTTGGAGTAATGCTGATTTAATGAAATAAATCAGTCCCGATATATTAGAAAATATATGAATATTATTATTTAATTAATATTCCCATAAGGATAATCCTTATAAAAATAATTGAAGTAAAAGTTTTAAAACTCATACTTGAAATGAATATTAATAACCAAAGATATACTTATACGAAAGTATGATCTTTATTTGAATAATCGAAAATAAGTTTGATTATCGAAACATTATTCTTTAATAAAATAAAGAATATTAATTAGTAACTAAACGGAGTCATAAGTCCTCGAATAAATATTCAACTAATATTCATTAATTAAAATAAACGGAGTCATAAGTCCTCGAATAAATATTCAACTAATATTCATTAAATAAAATAAAGTTATCGAATAAAACTTATTCGATTAATAGTTTTGAAAACTATATCAATATATATATAAGTATATATATATAATATACTCGGGAATATCGACTCCCGGTTTTAGAAAATGTTCACCTTTGGGTCCCCTATACTAAGGGTATACGCAACTTCTGCTTATCTCTAGCATAGGTATTATGCAACTTATAAGCAATTGAATCAACAATATATATCAAGATTACGAAATAGACATGCATATATACCATATCACATGCTCCAATATATCGCAAGATTTGCTAATTAACCACCATGCATCTATCACAAGATAATGCCTATACATATGTATACATCACAACAACAGTATAACAGGTATAAAACTTGCCTGAGTGACTGGGGGTGATAAATGGCTTGGGACGAGTCTGGTAACCTATAAATAACATATAAGTTGGAATTAAACCAAAGTCGCTTATGAATCTATACTTTAACCAATTAGACTCTAACACTCGCTTTGCGCTCAACGATTCTCTTAAGTCGCTCGAGTACCCTCGGCTCCACCATTTTTAATAAATTAACCATTAAGGGTTTTAAGGCGATTCTTTTGCGAGTGCCTTACCAACTGCCTAATACACTTTACATAAATGATTCATACTCCAGTTAGTCTTTTAAGGTCTTTAACCTATGTTTCAAAGTAAGGCGAGGGGTAATGGTTCGTTCGCGAAACGCTGTTACTTAAAACGGTCGTTTCTCCTAAACCGTACATTGGATTCAAACGAACCACATATCAAAACGAAGCTCGTAACATGAAATATCTAATCATGGCAATGGTCAAAACCTAACAGTAAGTCCTCGGGTCCTGATTGTTAAGAACAAAACAGTCTAAAGTAAATCGGACATTACGAGGGCTATGTTTACGCGATTACCAATTTTTATCCTACTCTAAATCAACCACCAATCATCCACAATTCAACCATACAACCAAAATCCATACTTAAAATGCTACAACAGCCCCAACAACTCAATATTTCCAAATTTATACTACTTCCCATCATGAACTAAAAGCTTTACTTAAGTTCTTTAACTAATCAACAAGATTTACAACTCCAAACACATCACAAAACCAACACATCTCTAAATACTCAATAATCAATCTTCTCATGAACCATACTAAACACAAAAGCTCTAAATATACAAAAGTAGGGCTAGGGTTTGAGATTATACCTTCCTTGGTGAGTAGGAGTAACTAATTAGCTTGGAATCACCCTTGAAAGTCCTTACCAAGCTTAATCCAAACAAAAACTCAAGAACAAAATTTTAAGTTCTTGAAAAACACTATTCACCCTCTTCTTCCATGAATTTTAGGAAGAGATTGTGAAGGAATTTGAAGCTTAAACTTATAGGATAGCTATATCTATGCATAAGGAGTCTTAGATAATTACCTCACTAATTAATGAAGCTTGGAACTTGGATTTTGTTTTTTTTTTCTTCTTGAAATGGAAAAGAGGCCGAGAGCTTTTCTTGAAGAAAAGTGAAGTCAACTTGTGTTTTGGTGAAATGATTTATTGGTTGGTTGTTTTTGGCTTTTGTTTTAATTATTTACCTTTTAACCATGGTGATTTTTGTGTGGTTCTTAATCAACCAACAACACACTTCTCTTTGGTCATGCTTAGGTCATCAATCCTATGTCATCTTCCCATGCTTGTCCTCTTCTTATTGGTTTGATGACATCATCCTCACTAATCTCTTTGATTAGCTTCTAATTACTTGGCTAATGACCGCTGATCTGTTATATGGTTCGCTTAACTTTCGTTTTCGTTTATCGTTTGAGGGATCATACCCGGGATCTTATTACTTGGGTTTCCTTAACCTTTCTCAATACATTATATTCCTTTTATGATCCTCTCTTATAATCCTTGAATTTAAATCCTTTTTATCCTGTTACCTTATACTCAATTCTTTCGGTATCTGGTGGATTTTCGGGAAAAAATCAAAGTGTTTGAATTTGGATTCTGACGATCTTTACATACACTTATATATCATATAGAGTACTAATAAGATCTCAGAATAACAATAAAGGAACCCCTACATAGTGTGGCATGAAAAGTTTTCTTATTCAGCAATATCAGCAAAAACACTATTCATTAGGGTTACAAAAAGTTCAAAAATTTGGGGTTATTACAGTTCTTAGACCTGAAGTCATTATATTTCTATACGAAAATTAATATACATTGATTCCATTAAAAGTTATCCTTGATCGGGTAATGATAAAAGTGGACATTGGGTATATTATGAATCGTATGAGTAATATGAATGATCTAGAAGGGATTTAACCCTCCTATTTTAGGAGTGATATTATTGGCCTCTTGTGTGAGCTAGACTACGAAATGCGTGGCCACGCTCAAATGTTGATTTGATATGATGGTCTACTCATTGATCAAGGAAACCTGGATTAAATATTGATGAGGATGACATATTGCATGCCTCTAGTTTAATCTATAATATGTGGTTAAAGAGATTATATTACATTGTACATTATTCACAAAAGGTTTAATCGATCACCGATTCAATTATTATTACTTGGGTAACAATGATGTATTACTAGATGCCGCTCATTGTTTACAATTTTAAATTAGATTTAAAATTCGTTGCCAATGTAATAATAACCTATAGGGTCACACACTAAGAATGCTTGAAGGATTATTTAATTTAAATTGGATTTAAATTATATTAAAGTAATTTGAATTATTTATAATATTAATTAAGTATGACTTAATTAATTAGATAAATATTGATATTCGAATTTACTAATATTAATTATGAAATTTATTTTTTAAATAATTAAGTGAGACTTAATTATAATACAAATAGGAATTTTGAATTAATAATAACTCCTAATTAGTTAAAAATTATAATTTATTTTTCTACTCTCTATATAATATCTCTTGTGTGGCTGATTTTGTATGAAAAAAGAATTTTATAAAACAAAAAACCCTAACCACCAAGGGAGAAGATGGAGAGAGAGCAAGAAGAAACGAGTTTGTGCTAGTACACATTCAATCCTTGCGTTCAAGCATTCGTGTGGATATTAGAGCGTAGATCGCGAGAGCGGGATGCGTGGTGATTGAACAAGCTATGGATCTCCATTGGTCAACCAATTGGTAAAGCTTCTTAAGGTAAACAATCTAATCTATGAATTAAATATATGTTTTTTGCATGGATCCTGCGTTGGGTTTCGAAAATTCTGATTTTTTTACGTTTTTAATTACTGTTTCCATTGCGTTTATGTGCTCGAAACCCAATAATATCATCAGAGCTACTTGCGAAAAGTGTTTAATTCATTTACGTGTTTACTGGTTTTATGGTGATAACATGTATAAAATATTTCATGACTGTTATGTATGCGATTTTGTATGTTTTACATGTTGTTATGTTTATATATGCTTATGTATATATATGTTTTGAATATATGATATTCATGAGAGTTGTATAATCATATTATGATTATATAATATGTATATTGTTAGATATATTTGATAATGTCATGGCTAATATGATTTATGTTTAGTTTTCGGATCTCACTTAACAGGACAAATCAGTACTTTACTGGGAATCAGTACTTATATTGGAAGTCAAGACTTAAGGATATCAGTACTTATATTATTAGGAGATAATCATCAGAAGTTGGATATCAGAACTTAAGTGCTGAAGGACGATTAGATAAGGAAAGTAGCTGATTAAAGGAAAGAAGATCGAGATAAACATAAGAAGAGATATGCATGAAGAAGGAGTTCCGTGAAGAATGGAATACTTGGAAGAAAAGATATCTGATTGATATATTTTAGGAAGCAGAATTATATTCCATATCAATTAGCGATTATCTTGTAACTGTGTAGTATATAAACACAGACATAGGGTTTACACTACAAGTGTTATCATATTCGAGAAGATTATTCATTGTAACCCTAGCAGCTCTCGTGATATTTGTTCATCACTGAGAGGTAACAGTTCCATACTGTAACAGAGTTTATTGTTTCAATAAAGTTTATTTTCTGTTACTCAAGATATTAAAGTTCGATTTGATTATATTATACACTGTATTCACCCCCTCTACAGTGTGTGTAACCTAACAAGTGGTATCAGAGTAAATCTGTTAACACACATACAGTTAAAGATCCAAACACAATCATGTCTGACACAGAAACTCCAACTAAGCCTACCAAAACTGAAGAACCTCCAAAGACACAAATTCAAAGTCGGTATGAAACCATCAGAGTTCCCATACTGAGACCATCTGAATATGCCATATGGAAGGTGAGGATGACCATGTTTCTGGAAGCTACAGATCCAGAATATCTTGATAGAATCAAGGAAGGGCCTCACAAACCAACCAAGCTCGCTGTTGCAGTTGCAGGTGAAGCAGCAAAAACCGTACCAAAGGAAAAGAGTGATTATACTGCTGAAGATATCGCATCAATTGCTAAGGATGCTAAGGTACGACACTTACTGCATAGTGCCATTGATAATGTAATGTCAAATAGGGTAATTAACTGCAAGACTGCTGTTAGGTCCCAATATGTTTGTAGAAGGGGGGTTGAATACAAACAATACCGTTTAATCGAATAAAATGCGGAATAAAAAGGTGAAACAAAATTCAAGTTAAATAAAACTTTTATTAAAATTGAAAGGTGTTACAACAACGGTATCTGTTACAAGGGATTAATCTCAAATCAATTATTACAAATCTAGAATAAATTCGACATGAACTTTTTCTATTTTTGCAATAATTAGAATCAAATGCTAAATGCGATTTGAGATTAAGTTCTAGGGATTTTGATCCGCTAGATTGTTACACAAGAACAAGATAAATAATTCTAGTGGTTTGGATTTTAACTTTACAATCTAGAATTTTGATCTTGAATAAAGCAGATGAAAAATGAAATGTTTTTACAAAACAATCCAGTTGAATCAGCATGACTTTCGGCAAGACAATCAAATGAACTGGCATGACAATCCATTTGAACTGGTAGGAATTTCGGTGAGACTATCCTTTTGAACTAGCAAGACAATCCCAATAGCTAGCAAGACAATCAGAATGAACTAGCAAGACTTTCGGCAAGACAATCAAATGAACTGGCATGACAATCCATTTGAACTGGTAGGACTTTCGGTGAGACTATCCTTTTGAACTAGCAAGACAATCCCAATAGCTAGCAAGACAATCAGAATGAACTAGCAAGACTTTCGGTATGACTATCAATTGTCATACTGATTGTCATAGTAGTTCAAATCATATTGTCTTACTGAATTATTAATAGATATTATTCTAATAAAAATTCTGAAAATCCTTAATATTAATTCTGAATTAATTAATCATTTAATTCAATTAATCAATAAATTAATCTTTGCAGATATAATTTATTTTCTTAATTAAATTATATGACTTAATTAATTAATAGAGAATTAATACTAATCTTGAGCAGCAACCATTCTTCTGAAAATCTTCTGAAAATCACTGTCAATTATGAATCAATTCCACCACTTCAATGTTGACACTCGATGTACTGTCTGGTTCATGAGTGACTAACTTCCGTGACGTTTCTTCAAGCCTTGACCTTGATACTCTTGATTTTCTTCAGACTAAATCCTTGTAATAAATTGATACCCTGACGAGATCTCTGTCACTTGATTAAATCCACAATCTTGATTTATATCACTGAGGCTTGATCAATTTCTTGAGCTTCTTCCAGTGAATTAAGTCTTCAAGTCTGTAGATGAATAATGTTTCTTAACCCTTTGACAGATGTTACTTTGTGAGATCTCTCTGACGATAGATCCACTATTTACTTATTACATTCTTATTTGAGTTGAGTTAAATCCTCGAATAAACAAATAGGCTATAACATATGCCTTTCAATCTCCCCCTATTTGCTTGTTAGACAATAACAACAAATACCTAGAGGATAACTCAACTAACAAATAAGAAAAAGATATAAACAGTAATGCAAAGTAAATAGCAGAAAAGTTCTGGATTATATTTAACATTTTTCAGATTCCAAAAGAAATTTATAAGTGAATACAAGATAGATGTTCCTCTAGCCTGAACATATAACTACATTAGTCTATCTTGATTCATAAAGCTCTAATCATATTACATTGAGTTTTGAGCTAATTGAATTCAATTGTCTTTTCTTCTGACTTCACCTTCTTCTAAATCTTGAAGCAACTCCTTGTCAAAGACACGATCCTTTTCTGAAGTGAAGCTTGCTGGTCTGACTGGTTGAACTCCAACTGACTTCAGCTTATTCTTGAACTGATTGTACCTTTTAATATTCTTTTCACAATAAACTTGAATCAAATCAACAGCTTGAGTCTTCATCATGGATGAGTATCCAGCAGTTCTTAAATGATGTTCCATCCAGACCAGATGCTTAGCTGAGTAGTCTTTAAGAGATTGTGCATCTAGCTGACAGATTTGAAGACAATCAGACTTAAAGAATCTCACCTGATGAGGATTATTGACCACTTGAGGACTAGCCCTGCTGGCAAACTCTTTAATCCTTTCTCGAAGAACTTCATTCAATTCTGAGCTTCTTTTTACTTTGTTGAGAAGAACCCAAATCTCTGACAAAGAACGATTCTCAAACAGATGAAGTGACACCTTGAAAGATCCTTCACTCTGATAATATACAAAAATGCTCATATCATTTAGGGATCTGTCAAAAGCAGCTGTGATCCTTGAGACTTCAGTCTTGATAACATTCATGTACATGTCATTGTTAGGATTTGAGATTTCCAGCTTGTCAAGAAGATGTAGGAACTGCCTATCATTGTTAGTGCTCAGCTGAGGCATATCAAGTACTCTCCTAGCTTCATCCCATTTTTCACCAATCTTCAGTCTGACATCTCTTCTCCTTTCTTGAGCCTTAATGTCATGAAGACGTTGCTTTTGAAGAGTTTCTGTTCTTTGTATGTATTTCCTCATGTCAATGATCTGGGAGACCTTTTTGAGTTCAGCTTCTTTTCTTTTGATCTCTGACTGCTGCTGCTGAAACTCTTTCTCAAAGATTGGATCCACTGTAGCTTCCTCTTCCCATTCTCCAAAATCACTTTCCTCTTCAGCTTCAAATAAACCATCTTTATCTTCCAAGACTGGTCCAGTAGGAATGTCAAAAATATCAACGTCATCCTGTTCTCCACTGTAGTAGACATCATCAGCCTTTCCTTTGTCTCCAACAGAGGTATCTTTTTCTTTTCCCTTTCCACTACTCCCTTTCTTCTCCCCCTTAGTTGAGGGATCCTCTACTGACTTTCCTTTAGAACCTCCATGTCCTCCATCACCTCCAGAGCCTGAGCCTCCACCAGACGGCCCTTCAAAGTAAGTTCTTTATTCTTCATTAGGGCAGTGAGAATTCTTGATCATGAAATACAAGTGTTTCATCCCTTCATTAAGATGTTCCATGCCCGTTTCTATCTTTAGAAATCTGGAGGAGTCCAGTGAATGATTCATTTCAACCAGGTCTTCAAGAGAAGTCATTCTTGTATGTAGAGAGCAGAAGTTAGAAATGCCATCAGCTGATAAAGTTGGAGTTTCCTGAATGGAATTGAGCTTTGGTATGACAGTGGTCTTAAGATCTGAGATATCATTCCTGATGAGTGCCAGCTGATTGTTGACAGAGGTGGAAGAAGAAGACCGTTCAACCACTTGTGCTTTGAATGTTTGAGCTTCAGCTTGGCTTTTAGCAAGTTCTTCTTTTAAAGCAGCAATTTGAGCTAACAGGTTTTCAGTGTCTGTGTCTGTGTGTGCTCTCACCTGAATTTCACTCGTGTTTGGTTCACTCACCTCACGTGCTTGTGTTTCTCTCAATATAATTGCTCGTGAGGAGTCTTCCTGTTGCTGTTCTTCTGTACCTGCAATTAAAATCACCCTAGCCTCTTCAAGAGAGGTCAGTGGTGGTGCAATGGGAATTCGCGAGTCCCGATCCTCAGTCAAACCTATCATTTCATGTGAAATAGATGTCTGAATTGCTTCAGGGATAGATTGACCGAGTTGCCCTCCACTTTCTCCAGATAAATCTGCGAGTGGAGAATCCCGTGAGGGAGCCAGAGGTGTTGGATCTGGGAGGGGAGAAAATGACTCTATTAAAGGTGGTTGAGAGTCAGATTTTCCCTCAGAAGCATGTGACTGCTCTTCTGCCGTAACTATGGCAGGCACTGTAACAGACTCTATGTGCACTCCTCGCTCCGTGTCCTGAGTATCATCTACGGGTATGTATGGTTCCATTGTGAGTAATGGAATTATGTTTGACTCAGTACAAGATGCCATGGCCCTATGGCGAATTTCAATAGATTCATCCTGTTGAGAGTGTAATATCCAATATATTTTCAAATATTATTATTATTATTCATAATTGTTTATGTGATTTTATGTGAACTTTGGTGAATTATCTGAAAAGTAGAATTGATATCTGAATGTTTATATGTGACATTATTTGAATATTTGAATTTTTATATGTCCAGAGAAAAATATAGATAATTGTGGTATTTTCTGGTAATTTTTGGAGTGTTATATGATTTTATAATGATTTATGAATTATTAATTATTTTCAGAATAATTATAAAAATTATTTTATAAAGCCGGGAATCTTCCAACTTCAACCGTTTTTGCGTTTTTACAACCCGAAACTCTTCCGAAAACTCCTTCCTAACCTAATCTGGTAATTCCAGACATTTTCCGTGTTTTGACTTTTTCGATCCGGATTACGGTTTGACCCGTGTACAGCCCGACACAATATTTTCAATACAATAATCATTCCGGTGATTAACAAAACCCGTATTCTTAAAAGACGGGATATTTTTACGTTATTTTCGTATATGGTGTTTTATAAAAATCCCAGTTTTGATAATTATCCAATTCTGGTATTGAATTGTATCGTTTTTACAGTTACTTAGCGGCTAAGCAACTAATTTAACGATCCAAAATGATCCAGAACGATCCAATATTTCATAAATATAAATAGCCTATTTATTATTTCGTTTATTCCATTTATTCATTTGCAACCAGTTAAAATACCGTAAATACAGAGAAAAACCCGAGAAACCGATACGTTCCCGAGAATCAAACACACGAACGAAGGCGTTATCGAACTCCGATTCGGGCGTGCAGCATATCAAAACGAAGCTCTCGAAATCGTCTTTCTGAATCAATCATCAGTTTCTGCCCAGAAATCACAGTAATTTTCTTATTTAATTATTTATATTCGAATTATTTGATAATTAAATTATGAAAATTTGTTCTTGATGTTGTTGATGTGATTTGATGCTTCCATGTTGTTGAGTATGTTTTTCTGGTCAATTTGGTATATTATACTTCAAAAATAGGGTTCGGTATCATATAGAAATTAAGGTTTGATTTTCTGAAAATTCTTTGAATATGTGTTCTTGGTGTTCTTGAAAAGTTCCGAGAATCAAACCCAAATTTGAGGGTGATGCAGACTTCAGAATTTGAAGTATGAGTAACCAAAATGATCAGATTTTCATGTTCTTTCTGTTTATGCCCTCAAATCATTCAACCGACTAGTGATTTGGAAATTCGTAATTTTAGGGTTTATATCCGAATTTGGGGGTTTTTGATTAAGCAATATTTGGCTTGTTTTGATCATGTATATAGATTGTATATTGCTCAAGCTTTATTTTGGTAGTAAAATCAGTGATTTTAGTGTTGAAACGAATGAAAACGGGATAGTGGCCGGAGGTCGTTCGAGGTCGCCGGTTTTGATTGAGAATTGGCCGGAGAAGACGAATGGTAGATCAGTTGTGGCTGCAGTTGGCATGGTGATGTTGCTGGTAGAGTCACGAGCGGATTGGGGTAGTGAAAACGGTAGAACAAAAGCCTGAAGGGGAGTGTTTCGCTTCGCCGGAACTTCGTCGGGAAATAGAACCTCGCCGGATTCTGCAATTTTTCGGCGGGTTTCTTCAGTTTCTTGGTGACCCGTTTGGGTCGGTTTTTGACCCGGATTTCGTCCCGATTTTAATCCTATAAACCCAGTTGCAAACATCTGAAAACTGTTTCTGAATTTCTGATTTAAAAATAATTCAAAAATCCTATTTTAATTTCTGAAAATTCATTTTATTTATTTTGAAAATCATTATTTCAATTCTGAAAATTTATTTTAATTCAAAAATAAATCCAAATTATTTAGTTAATTAATTTTAGTTGATAATTAATTATTTAATTAGTAAATTAATTTAAAAATTAATTGATTAATTAATTTAATTAGTTATTAATTAATTTTAATTGATTATTTAATTAGATTTAATTATTTAAAATTGATTTAAAAATTCTGAAAAATAAATTCGAGCTTTAAAATATTATTTTAAATTATTTTCCAAACTCGATAATTTTTATAAAATTATTTTCGAGTGTTCAAGCCCTATTATTTAATTATTAAATAATTTGGAGACCCGTTTTATTCCGAAAAATGTTCAAAAATTCATAATAAATCAACCGTTTGTCCGTTTAATACGAAACGAACGTGTACAGACTCAGAAAAATATTGCGCTTCCAATAAAAATACTTTTGAGACCTAATTTCTTTTATATTGCAATGTCATTTGATTTGTATATCAGTTTGAGTCGGTATTTGATCGATAAATGCTAATATTGACCTGATTTTCATTCTGAACGCACTGCGACGTATCTTTTAATGATCTGACTTATGTATTGCATGAATTATGTGATTACGTTTTATACAAATGTCATGATTATGTGTTATGTGATAAGTATGCTATCTGTTTACAGTTTAATATGCCATGTTTAGTTATAAACGGTCGGGTAGATGTCAAGACGTAGAGTTACGTTGATTGAGTTTAGTTCTGTCACTTAAGATAGTCCTTTTGTTTATAGAATCGAGTAGCAAGGAGTGCAGTCAAGTGTTAGACGAAGATAGTAGCCAGCAGTTAGAAGCAGAGTTAAAGTAAGAGGTTATTGAGCATACCAGGCAAGTACCCCTAACTTCACTTATCGTTCAAGTGACGTTCATTTCTAATCATATTATGCAAGTACCTATATTTGTATTTATCATTCAATTGATATTGACTCTGGACTTTATTCTTTCAATATCCATACTATTCTAAGTTCAGAATAGTTAAACGTTTTATGTTTCGCTATGAATTACTCTATACAGTGAAGTTTTGAATTGAGATTAGCGAATAACTAATTGTTCTGGTTATTTTGCCATTGGTTGTTGATAAAACTCCGGACCATGAGAAATGGGGAGTTATGTGGTTAAGGATGTCATTTGATTCGACTCCTTTGACGGAAAATTGTTTTTTTTATGGAATGGATGGTTGCGTAAGAGGCCATGGCGTCGGTCCAGTGTGAGCTATGTGTTATACAGGATATAACACCTTGCTAGGCCAATATGTGCCTTGGGTACCTTTGTTTAGTTGGATATGCTTCGGCATACCGGTGTTGCTCCGCGGCTGATCACCGGCGGCAACACACCGTCGTTCGAGGATTCCAATCCCAAAACATAATATATTGCAAATATTGTTTATTATCAAATTTATATCAGTTTTGATACTGTTCAATTATTGTAGTTGGTTTTGTTCATCAGATATACTGTTGTTATTCCAAATCATAAGCTATTTACTACTTGCTGAGCATTTCTTTCGCTCATACTTGTTTCTTATCTTGATTCTTTTAGCTAGGCCAGGGCAAGCTTAAGTTCCAGGCCTGACCAGAGGTTATGTGCTTGTAAATAGTTAGTGAGTTTCCAGGTAGACAGTTTGGGACGCTTAATTAGTCTAGAGGTTTGTAATAAAATTTGAATAAGTTGTAAAACTAATTAGACTATGGTTTGTAATAACATTTGATTTGTATTAGTGCCTGTTCCATACTATAACCTGTGATCGATCCAGTGTAGGTAAAAGGGGTCGTATTTATTATATTATTCCGCTGTGATTATTTTATTTTGGTTTATTGGCGAGTGACCCCCAAATCTAGACCCTGGGTTTGTAGGGCGTCACAGGTTGGTATCAGAGCTACAGGTTATGGTCACTGAAACAGGCGTAGCATTGTCATAGATGAGTCATAGGAAGATCACATAAGATAGGCGCGTGTAGTTTAGTTTTTATAGGATTAAATTTAGGTTATTGGGTTAGGTTGTAGTTAAGTTGTTTAGGTTTCCTGTTTTGCGTTTAGCTTTAGGCCTTGTGTCATTAACCTGCTATTTTGTTGGTTTAGTTAAGATTTCGAGCAAGGATTTAAAAGGGTTGGATAATTCGGAGTAAATTTTCTTTGTGTTATTATTCTTGAGATAATAAGCAGGATTATGTGATAATCATGTCGCTTGTGGTAATAAGGTAGCAAGTTTATGATATTCAGGGAAGAGATACTATTTGCGAATTTTGATATGCTAAGGAATTGCTACATATTTGACACAATGCTTGACAGATTATTATATATGTTGCTTGTTTCTTACCAGAATAATGGCACCAAAGAGAAGGAATAATTCAGGAGAGGGTAGTACCGAGAGCCGTACAGATCCATCGATTATCCAAATGTTGGGACTGATGCAGCAGCAGATGTTACATCTTACGCAGCAGCAACAACAGCAGCAACAGCAGCAGCAGCAGCGAGCAGCACCACCTGTAGTGACTTTTAAGCAGTTTCAAGCAGTGAAGCCACCTGAGTTCAAGGGAAGTGCTGATCCTGTGGAAGCCAATGCATGGCTCAAGGAAATGGAAAAGGCTTTTGAATTGGTCAGAGTAGGAGCTGAGCAGAAGACCAAGTTTGCAAGTTACTTTCTGAAGGGTGAGGCGAACTATTGGTGGGAATCCGTGCGAGCATTGGAAGGAGGTGAGTTTATAACTTGGGAGAGATTCACAGAGCTGTTTCTGGAGAAGTATTTCCCGAGGTATATGAAGAATCAAATGGAGATCCAATTCTTGAACATGACCCAGGGAGATCTTACTGTAGCTGAGTACGAAGCTAAGTTTACTGAATTAGCGAGGTTCGTGCCAGACCAGGTTGATACGGATGAAAAGAAAGCAAGAAGGTTTGAACAGGGATTGAGATTTTGGATTCAGAATAGGGTGGCCATGTTTGAATTGACTTCATATGTGGCAGTGGTGCAGAAAGCAATGGTGATTGAAAGTAAGAGTGATATGTATCAAAAAGGGAAGGATGGGAAGAAAAGGAAAATAGAAACCTCAGGGGGAGGCCAGCAACAAGGTAACTTCCAAGGCCGTTTCAATAAAAGGCCAGAGTTTCAGGACAATAAGAGTGTGGGATTTAAGAAACCACAGCCAGGAAATGGGAACCGTTTTCAGAATTCAAATCAGCAGAGACCTAATCGTCAACCTGCGTCAGAGTGCAAATTTTGTGGTAGAAGGCATTTTGGGATTTGTAAGGCTAATGTGTTGTGTTATAAGTGCAATCAAAAGGGACACTATGCTAATGAGTGTCGAAGTCAGACTACAGCTCAGAAATCAGGAACAGTGTGCTTTAAATATGGAAAGATGGGGCATATTGCCAGGGACTGCCAGACAACTGAACCAACTGCTAATGTGCCAAGGATTGAAGGACCACCAGCAAAGGACCAGCCAAAGGCTAGGACATTCAATATGACTATGAAGGATGCTGTTCAGAGTTCAGACGTGGTGGCAGGTACGCTTCCAGTCAACTCCATAGATGTTAAAGTTTTATTTGATTCTGGAGCTACAAGATCATTTGTTTCCCAAAGTTTTGTCGATAAACTGCATTGCGAAGTTAAGTTGTTAGAACAAGCATTGATGATATAGTTAGATAATAAGGATCAAGTTTCCGTCGACCGAGTGTGCCCGAGGTGCGATATTGAAATAGGAGGACATCATTTTTATGCCAACTTGATACCTTTTAAGTTAGGAGAATTTGATGTTATTTTAGGAATGGATTGGTTGTCAGAAAATAACGCTCAGATTGATTGTAAGAATAGGAAAGTGAGACTTCAGACCTTGGATAATAAGAAGAAGGTAATATTTCGAGGAAATAGGCAAGAGAAGAAGTTCTTAACGATCGCTCAAGTGAAGAGGTTATTACGTCAGAATTGTGAAGCATATTTGGCTCATGTGGTAGACATCAACAAAGAAGTTCCAGCACTAGAAGCGATTCCAGTTGTCAACGAATTTTCAGATGTCTTTCCAGAAGATCTACCAGGATTGCCTCCCGACAGAGAAATTGAGTTTGCAATTGATCTAGCACCCGGAACAGAACCAGTTTCTAAAGCTCCGTACCGGATGGCACCAGTAGAGATGAAAGAATTGGCAACTCAGCTGCAAGATCTTTTGGAGAAAGGAGTTATAAGACCCAGTGTATCCCCATGGGGCGCACCAGTACTGTTTGTCAAGAAAAAAGACGGGAGTATGCGACTGTGTATCAACTATCGAGAACTAAATAAGCTGACCATTAAGAACAAGTACCCGTTACCAAGGATCGATGATTTGTTTGACCAATTGCGAGGCGCTGTGTGGTTTTCTAAAATTGATTTAAGATCCGGATATCATTAACTGAAGATCAAGCTTGAAGACATTCCGAAGACTGTGTTCAGAACCAGATATGGGCATTATGAGTTTCTGGTGATGGCATTTGGATTAACCAACGCACCAGCAGCTTTCATGGATCTGATGAATTGAGTATTTAAGAAGTATTTGGATAAATTCTTGATCGTGTTCATAGATGATATTCTGATCTATTCTAAAGCAGAAGAGGAGCATGCAGAGCACTTAAGAATAGTTTTGGAGATACCGCGACAGGAGAAATTGTACGTAAAGTTTCCTAAGTGTGAATTTTGGTTAAAAGAAGTACGATTTCTTGGGCACGTGATTAGCAATAAAGGAGTGGAAGTGGATCCAGCAAAGATTGAAGCCATAATCAACTGGGAGAGGCCAAAAACACCAACGGAAGTAAGAAGTTTCATGGGATTGGCAAGTAACTATAGAAGATTTGTGCAAGATTTTATGAAGTTAGCTACGCCGTTGACAAAGCTCACCAGAAAGAATCAAAAGTTTGAATGGGACGAGAAGTGCGAGGAGAGTTTCCAGGAATTAAAGAATAGATTAGTATCTTCTCCAGTATTAGTTTTGCCAGATGATCAAGGAAATTTTGTGAATTATAGTGACGCGTCGTATAAAGGATTGAGATGTGTTTTGATGCAGCATGACAAGGTGATAGCCTATGCTTCAAGACAGTTGAAACCACATGAAGAAAAGTGTCCAACTCATGATCTTGAATTGGCAGCTATAGTGTTTGCATTGAAGATTTGGAGGCATTATCTTTATGGGGAAAAGTGCGAGATCTACACGGACCACAAGAGTTTGAAATATATTTTTACCCAGAAGGAATTAAACATGAGACAATGAAGATGGTTAGAACTAATCAAGGATTACGACTGTACTATTAACAATCATCCAGGTAAAGCAAATGTGGTGGCCGACGCTCTGAGCAGAAAAGAAAGGTTAAATATGATAACTTCATCAGAGGAGTTGATCAAGGAATTTGAGAAGCTAGAAATAGAGGTTAGTATCCCCAGTTTGTTTACAGAGGTATTGTGTGCAATGTCTTTTCAACCAGAATTATTGAAGAAGATAAGAAGATGTCAGGAGGAAGTAATGAGCCATGAACGAGACAGTTTGACAGGAGAAGAGATAGGGAGTCAAAAGGATGATAAAGGGATATTAAGATTTTCTTCCAGAATATGGATACCCACCGTAGCCGAGCTGAAAGATGAAATTCTTCGAGACGCTCACAACTCCAAATATTCTATTCATCCCGGAAGTACGAAGATGTACCGAGATTTAAGAGAAAACTATTGGTGGCCAAGCATGAAGAAGGAAATTACAGAATGGGTAAGTAAATGTTATACTTGCCAGCGAGTTAAAGCGGAACATCAAAGGCCCAGTGGACTGATATAACCGTTGGACATTCCAGAATAGAAGTGGGAACATATCGTAATGGATTTCGTAGTTGGATTACCAAGAACCAGGGCAAATCATGATGCTATTTGGATTATTATCGACAGATTAACGAAGTTAGCGCATTTTCTTTCTATCAACGAAAGATTCTCAATGGATAAATTGGTTCAATTTTATCTTAAGGAAATTGTGACACGACATGGAGTTCCAGTATCCATAATTTCAGATAGAGATCCTTGATTTAAATCAAGATTTTGGAGAAGTTTTCAAGATTGTCTCGGAACAAAGCTGAATATGAGTACCGCGTATCATCCGCAGACGGATGGTCAAAGTGAAAGGACGATTCAGACTATTAAAGATATGTTAAGGGTATGTACGCTAGATTTTGAAGGAAGTTGGGACGAGCATTTGCCATTAGTTGAATTTTCCTACAACAACAGTTATCATGCCAGCATTGGAATGCCGCCTTACGAAGCCTTGTACGGGAGAAGATGCAGATCTCCAATATGTTGGGAAGAAGTTGGTGAGAGAAAGATTTTAGGTCCAGAATTGATCCAGCAGACGAAGGAGAAAATAGAACTCATTCGGAAAAGATTAATAGCAGCTCAAGATCGTCAACGTAAATATGCTGATCCTACCAGAAAAGATATGGAATTTGAAATTGGAGAAGCAGTGTTATTGAAGGTTTCTCCTTGGAAGGGTATATCAAGATTTGGAAAGAAAGGAAAGCTAAGTCCACGTTATGTTGGCCCTTTTGAGATTTTGAGGCGTGTGGGAAAAGTTGCGTACGAATTAGCGTTACCACCTCACTTGCAGCATATTCACAATGTGTTCCATGTCTCAATGTTGAAGCGTTATTTTCCTGATTCGAACCATGTGATAGAATACGAGCCAATCGAGATCCAGCCAGATTTATCTTTTGTAGAGCAACCAGTGCAGATTTTAGATAAGAAAGAAAGATTACTTAGGAATAAGTCTGTATCTTTCGTGCGAGTCTTGTGGAGGAATCCCAAGGTTGAAGAGTCGACTTGAGAATTGGAAAGCGAAATGCGATCCAAGTATCCTTATTTATTTTCCTAGGCTGATTCTGAGGACAGAATCCTGTTAAGGGGGGTAGATTGTAATATCCAATATATTTTCAAATATTATTATTATTATTCAGAATTGTTTATGTGATTTTATGTAAACTTTGGTGAATTATCTGAAAAGTAGAATTGATATCTGAATGTTTATATGTGACATTATTTGAATATTTGAATTTTTATATGTCCAGAGTAAAATATAGATAATTGTGGTATTTTCTGGTAATTTTTGGAGTGTTATATGATTTTATAATAATTTATAAATTATTAATTATTTTCAGGAAAAATTATAAAAATTATTTTATAAAGCCGGGAATCTTCCAACTTCAACCGTTTTTGCGTTTTTACAACCCGAAACTCTTCCGAAAACTCCTTCCTAACCTAATCTGGTAATTCCGGACATTTTCCGTGTTTTGACTTTTTCGATCCGGATTACGGTTTGACCCGTGTACAGCCCGACGCAATATTATCAATACAATAATCATTTCGGTGATTAACAAAACCCGTATTCTTAAAAGACGGGATATTTTTACGTTATTTTCGTATATGGTGTTTTATAAAAAGCCCAGTTTTGATAATTATCCAATTCTGGTATTGAATTGTATCGTTTTTACAGTTACTTAGCGGCTAAGCAACTAATTTAATGATCCAAAACGATCCAATATTTCATAAATATAAATAGCCTATTTATTATTTCGTTTATTCCATTTATTCATTTGCAACTAGTTAAAATACCGTAAATACAGAGAAAAACCCGAGAAACCGATACGTTCCCGAGAATCAAACACACGAACGAAGGCGTTATCGAACTCCGATTCGGGCGTGCAGCATATCAAAACGAAGCTTTCGAAATCTTCTTTCTGAATCAATCATCAGTTTCTGCCCAGAAATCACAGTAATTTTCTTATTTAATTATTTATATTCGAATTATTTGATAATTAAATTATGAAAATTTGTTCTTGATGTTGTTGATGTGATTTGATACTTCCATATTGTAGAGTATGTTTTTCTGGTCAATTTGGTATATTATACTTCAAAAATAGGGTTCGGTATCATATAGAAATTAAGGTTTGATTTTCTGAAAATTCTTTGAATATGTGTTCTTGGTGTTCTTGAAAAGTTCCGAGAATCAAACCCAAATTTGAGGGTGATGCAGACTTCAGAATTTGAAGTATGAGTAACCAAAATGATCAGATTTTCATGTTCTTTCTGTTTATGCCCTCAAATCATTCAACCGACTAGTGATTTGGAAATTCGTAATTTTAGGGTTTATATCCGAATTTGGGGGTTTTTGATTAAGCAATATTTGGCTTGTTTTGATCATGTATGTAGATTGTATATTGCTCAAGCTTTTTTTGGTAGTAAAATCAGTGATTTTAGTGTTGAAACGAATGAAAACGGGATAGTGGCCGGAGGTCGTTTGAGGTCGCCGGTTTTGATTGAGAATTCGCTGGAGAAGACGAACAGTATATCAGTTGTGGCTGCAGTTGGCATGGTGATGTTGCTGGTAGAGTCACGAGCGGATTGGGGTAGTGAAAACGGTAGAACAAAAGCCTGAAGGGGAGTGTTTCGCTTCGCCGGAACTTCGCCGGGAAACAGAACCTCGCCGGATTCTGCAATTTTCCGGCGGGTTTCTTCAGTTTCTTGGTGACCCGTTTGGGTCGGTTTTTGACCCGGATTTCGACCCGATTTTAATCCTATAAACCCAGTTGCAAACATCTGAAAACTGTTTCTGAATTTCTGATTTAAAAATAATTCAAAAATCCTATTTTAATTTCTGAAAATTCATTTTATTTATTTTGAAAATCATTATTTCAATTCTGAAAATTTATTTTAATTCAAAAATAAATCCAAATTATTTAGTTAATTAATTTTAGTTGATAATTAATTATTTAATTAGTCAATTAATTTAAATATTAATTGATTAATTAGTTTAATTAGTTATTAATTAATTTTAATTGATTATTTAATTAGATTTAATTATTTAAAATTGATTTAAAAATTCCGAAAAATAAATTCGAGCTTTAAAATATTATTTTAAATTATTTTCCAAACTCGATAATTTTTATAAAATTATTTTCGAGTGTTCAAGCTCTATTATTTAATTATTAAATAATTTGGAGACCCGTTTTATTCCGAAAAATGTTCAAAAATTCATAATAAATCAACCGTTTGTCCGTTTAATACGAAACGAACGTGTACAGACTCAGAAAAATATTGCGCTTCCAATAAAAATACTTTTGAGACCTAATTTCTTTTATATTGCAATGTCATTTGATTTGTATATCAGTTTGAGTCGGTATTTGATCGATAAATGCTAATATTGACCTGATTTTCATTCTGAACGCACTGAGACGTATCTTTTAATGATCTGACTTATGTATTGCATGAATTATATGATTACGTGTTATACAAATGTCATGATTATGTGTTATGTGATAAGTATGCTATCTGTTTACAGTTTAATATGCCATGCTTAGTTATAAACGGTCGGGTAGATTTCAAGACGTAGAGTTACGTCAATTGAGTTTAGTTCTGTCACTTAAGATAGTCCTTTTGTTTATAGAATCGAGTAGCAAGGAGTGCAGTCAAGTGTTAGACGAAGATAGTAGCCAGCAGTTAGAAGCAGAGTTAAAGTAAGAGGTTATTGAGCATACCAGGCAAGTACCCCTAACTTCACTTATCGTTCAAGTGACGTTCATTTCTAATAATATTATGCAAGTACCTATATTTGTATTTATCATTCAATTGATATTGACTCTGGACTTTATTCTTTCAATATCCATACTATTCTAAGTTCAGAATAGTTAAACGTTTTATGTTTCGCTATGAATTACTCTATACAGTGAAGTTGAGATTAGCGAATAACTAATTGTTCTGGTTATTTCGCCATTGGTTGTTGATAAAACTCCGGACCATGAGAAATGGGGAGTTATGTGGTTAAGGATGTCATTTGATTCGACTCCTTTGACGGAAAATTGTTTTTTTTATGGGATGGATGGTTGCGTAAGAGGCCGTGGCGGCGGTCCAGTGTGAGCTATGTGTTATACAGGATATAACACCTTGCTAGGCCAATATGTGCCTTGGGTACCTTTGTTTAGTTGGATATGCTTCGGCATACCGGTGTTGCTCCGCGGCTGATCACCGGCGGCAACACACCGTCGTTCGAGGATTCCAATCCCAAAACATAATATATTGCAAATATTGTTTATTATCAAATTTATATCATTTTTGATACTGTTCAGTTATTGTAGTTGGTTTTGTTCATCAGATATACTGTTGTTATTCCAAATCATAAGCTATTTACTACTTGCTGAGCATTTCTTTCGCTCATACTTGTTTCTTATCTTGATTCTTTCAGCTAGGCCAGGGCAAGCTTAAGTTCCAGGCCTGACCAGAGGTTATGTGCTTGTAAATAGTTAGTGAGTTTCCAGGTAGACAGTTTGGGACGCTTATTTAGTCTAGAGGTTTGTAATAAAATTTGAATAAGTTGTAAAACTAATTAGACTATGGTTTGTAATAACATTTGATTTGTAGTGCATGTTCCATACTATAACCTGTGATCGATCCAGTGTAGGTAAAAGGGGTCGTATTTATTATATTATTCCGCTGTGATTATTTTATTTTGGTTTATTGGCGAGTGACCCCCAAATCTAGACCCCGGGTTTGGAGGGCGTCACAGGTTGGTATCAGAGCTACAGGTTATGGTCACTGAAACAGGCGTAGGATTGTCATAGATGAGTCATAGGAAGATCACATAAGATAGGCACGTGTAGTTTAGTTTTTATAGGATTAAATTTAGCTTATTGGGTTAGGTTGTAGTTAAGTTGTTTAGGTTTCCTGTTTTGCGTTTAGCTTTAGGCCTTGTGTCATTGCCCTGCTATTTTGTTGGTTTAGTTAAGATTTCGAGCAAGGATTTAAAAGGGTTGGATAATTCGGAGTAAATTTTCTTTTTATTATTATTCTTGAGATAATAAGCAGGATTATGTGATAATCATGTCGCTTGTGGTAATAAGGTAGCAAGTTTATGATATTCAGGGAAGAGATACTATTTGCGAATTTTGATATGCTAAGGAATTGCTACATATTTGACACAATGCTTGACAGATTATTATATATGTTGCTTGTTTCTTACCAGAATAATGGCACCAAAGAGAAGGAATAATTCAGGAGAGGGTAGTACCGAGAGCCGTACAGATCCAGCGATTATCCAGATGTTGGGACTGATGCAGCAGCAGATGTTACATCTTACGCAGCAGCAACAACAGCAGCAACAACAACAACAGCAGCAAGCAGCACCACCTGTAGTGACTTTTAAGCAGTTTCAAGCAGTGAAGCCACCCGAGTTCAAGGGAAGTGCTGATCATGTGGAAGCCAATGCATGGCTCAAGGAAATGGAAAAGGCTTTTGAATTGGTCGGAGCAGGAGCTGAGCAGAAGACCAAGTTTGCAAGTTACTTTCTGAAGGGTGAGGCGAACTATTGGTGGGAATCCGCGCGAGCATTGGAAGGAGGTGAGTTTATAACTTGGGAGAGATTCACAGAGCTGTTTCTGGAGAAGTATTTCTCGAGGTATATGAAGAATTAAATGGAGATCCAATTCTTGAACTTGACCCAGGGAGATCTTACTGTAGCTGAGTACGAAGCTAAGTTTACTGAATTAGCGAGGTTCGTGCCAGACCAGGTTGATACGGATGAAAAGAAAGCAAGAAGGTTTGAATAGGGATTGAGATTTTGGATTCAGAATAGGGTGGCCATGTTTGAATTGACTTCATATGTGGCAGTGGTGCAGAAAGTAATGGTGATTGAAAGTATGAGTGATATGTATCAAAAAGGGAAGGATGAGAAGAAAAGGAAAATAGAAACCTCAGGGGGAGGCCAGCAACAAGGTAACTTCCAGGGCCGTTTCAATAAAAGGCCAGAGTTTCAGGACAATAAGAGTGTGGGATTTAAGAAACCACAGCCAGGAAATGGGAACCGTTTTCAGAATTCAAATCAGCAGAGACCCAATCGTCCACCTGCGTCAGAGTGCAAATTTTATGGTAGAAGGCATTTTGGGATTTGTAAGGCTAATGTGTTGTGTTATAAGTGCAATCAGAAGGGACACTATGCTAATGAGTGTCGAAGTCAGACTACAGCTCGGAAATCAGGAACAATGTGCTTTAAATATGGAAAGATGGGGCATATTGCCAGGGACTGCCAAACAACTGAACCAACTGCTAATGTGCCAAGGATTGAAGGACCACCAGCAAAGGACCAGCCAAAGGCTAGGACATTCAATATGACTATGAAGGATGCTGTTCAGAGTTTAGACGTGGTGGCAGGTACGCTTCCAGTCAACTCCATAGATGTTAAAGTTTTATTTGATTCTGGAGCTACAAGATCATTTGTTTCCCAAAGTTTTGTCGATAAACTGCATTGCGAAGTTAAGTTGTTAGAACAAGCATTGATGATAGAGTTAGATAATAAGGATCACGTTTCCGTCGACCGAGTGTGCCCGAGGTGCGATATTGAAATAGGAGGACATCATTTTTATGCCAACTTGATACCTTTTAAGTTAGGAGAATTTGATGTTATTTTAGGAATGGATTGGTTGTCAGAAAATAACGCTTAGATTGATTGTAAGAATAGGAAAGTGAGACTTCAGACCTTGGATAGTAAGAAGAAGGTAATATTTCGAGGAAATAGGCAAGAGAAGAAGTTCTTAACGATCGCTCAAGTGAAGAGGTTATTACGTCAGAATTGTGAAGCATATTTGGCTCATGTGGTAGACATCAACAAAGAAGTTCCAGCACTAGAAGCGATTCCAGTTGTCAACGAATTTTCAGATGTCTTTCCAGAAGATCTACCAGGATTACCTCCCGACAGAGAAATTGAGTTTGCAATTGATCTAGCACCCGGAACAGAACCAGTTTCTAAAGCTCCGTACCGGATGACACCAGTGGAGATGAAAGAATTGGCAACTCAGCTGCAAGATCTTTTGGAGAAAGGAGTTATAAGACCCAGTGTATCCCCATGGGGCGCACCAGTACTGTTTGTCAAGAAAAAGGACGGGAGTATGTGATTGTGTATCGACTATCGAGAACTAAATAAGCTGACCATTAAGAACAAGTACCCGTTACCAAGGATCGATGATTTGTTTGACCAATTGCGAGGCGCTGTGTGGTTTTCTAAAATTGATTTAAGATCTGGATATCATCAACTGAAGATCAAGCTTGAAGACATTCCGAAGACTGCGTTCAGAACCAGATATGGGCATTATGAGTTTCTGGTGATGGCATTTGGATTAACCAATGCACCAGCAGCTTTCATGGATCTGATGAATCGAGTATTTAAGAAGTATTTGGATAAATTCGTGATCGTGTTCATAGATGATATTCTGATCTATTCTAAAGTAGAAGAGGAGCATGCAGAGCACTTAAGAATAGTTTTGGAGATACTGCGACAGGAGAAATTGTACGCAAAGTTTTCTAAGTGTGAATTTTGGTTAAAAGAAGTATGATTTCTTGGGCACGTGATTAGCAATAAAGGAGTGGAAGTGGATCCAGCAAAGATTGAAGCCATAATCAACTGGGAGAGGCCAAAAACACCAACGGAAGTAAGAAGTTTCATGGGATTGGCAGGTTACTATAGAAGATTTGTGCAAGATTTTGCGAAGTTAGCTACACCGTTGACAAAGCTCACCAGAAAGAATCAGAAGTTTGAATGGGACGAGAAGTGCGAGGAGAGTTTCCAGGAATTAAAGAATAGATTAGTATCTTCTCCATTATTAGTTTTGCCAGATGATCAAGGAAATTTTGTGAATTATAGTGACGCATCGTATAAAGGATTGAGATGTGTTTTGATGCAGCATGACAAGGTGATAGCCTATGCTTCAAGACAGTTGAAACCACATGAAGAAAAGTATCCAACTCATGATCTTGAATTGGCAGCTATAGTGTTTGCATTGAAGATTTGGAGGCATTATCTTTATGGGGAAAAGTGCGAGATCTACACGGACCACAAGAGTTTGAAATATATTTTTACCCAGAAGGAATTAAACATGAGACAACAAAGATGGTTAGAACTAATCAAGGATTATGACTGTACTATTAACTATCATCCAGGTAAAGCAAATTGGTTGTTGATAAAACTCTGGACCATGAGAAATGGGGAGTTATGTGGTTAAGGATGTCATTTGATTCGACTCCTTTGACGGAAAATTGTTTTTTTTATGGGATGGATGGTTGCGTAAGAGGCCGTGGCGGCGGTCCAGTGTGAGCTATGTGTTATACAGGATATAACACCTTGCTAGGCCAATATGTGCCTTGGGTACCTTTGTTTAGTTGGATATGCTTCGGCATACCGGTGTTGCTCCGTGGCTGATCACCGGCGGCAACACACCGTCGTTCGAGGATTCCAATCCCAAAACATAATATATTGCAAATATTGTTTTTTATCAAATTTATATCAGTTTTGATACTGTTCAGTTATTGTAGTTGGTTTTATTCATCAGATATACTGTTGTTATTCCAAATCATAAGCTATTTACTACTTGCTGAGCATTTCTTTCGCTCATACTTGTTTCTTATCTTGATTCTTTCAGCTAGGCCAGGGCAAACTTAAGTTCCAGGCCTGACCAGAGGTTATGTGCTTGTAAATAGTTAGTGAGTTTCCAGGTAGACAGTTTGGGACGCTTAATTAGTCTAGAGGTTTGTAATAAAATTTGAATAAGTTGTAAAACTAATTAGACTATGGTTTGTAATAACATTTGATTTGTATTAGTGCATGTTCCATACTATAACCTGTGATCGATCCAGTGTAGGTAAAAGGGGTCATATTTATTATATTATTCCGCTGTGATTATTTTATTTTAGTTTATTGGCGAGTGACCCCCAAATCTAGACCTCGGGTTTGGAGGGCGTCACAGAGAGGATGTTTCTAGTAACTGTTCAGTGGCCATTTCAAAGTCTATGTCCTGTTGGGAGGATAAGGATGGGCTTTCAGATGCCTCAGTAAATGTTCTTCTTTTTTTCGGAGGAGGCAGAGCTGAGGGTTCATTCACATCCACCAATACACTACTTCCTATTAACCTTCTGGGTAACATTTTAGACAGTGGGGGAGAGGTTGAGATAGGTTGTGACTCTGTGTTTGGCTCTATGACCTGGGATTGAAGCTGTGGTTCTACAACTTCATGGTCAGTCCTATGAACCACTGGGGATCTTTCAATAGAAGTAGGAATGGAGTGAGAGTGAGAAACTACTACCTGTAACGGAAGAGCATCTGATGTTGGAGGAGCCTGGGTGGCTTGAACCACTGGAGGTTGAGCTTGCTGTTCATGACCGGGAAGATTGAAAATAGGTAAGGGAATATAAGTGGCCATGAAAGCAGATACAAGTACTGGAACTTGCATGAATTTGAAAGTTGTGTCTTGGCGGGTGTAAATCTTTTTGCTTACAGGAGGGGGTTCAGTTATTGCGGAGTTAGTAAAAAGGGCTTTGTGCTCAGGTGTGAGAAGATGATCTGCTATAAGCATGAGAAAACGAGCATAGTAACATGAGACCCTATGATTTGTAGAATGATCACGTAAAGCAGTAGTGAGACGTCTCAAGAGAATGGGTAAAAGTAGTTTGCCAAAATTGATCATTTGATTGAAAACAACCGCAAGACCAATGTACTGCAGAGTGGAAGTGATGTTGTGAAAGTTGGATTTAGTGAAGTTGGCAAACACTTTAGAAAGAGTATCGAAGAAAATGTCCCATTCAGACACCAAATTGGATTTTGAAAGTTTGGTTAAATTGATCACCCCCTGATAGTGAATAGCATGGAAAAAGTTTGAAATATCATTTTCAGAGGGCAAATTACAGAAATTGTCCATAGGAAAATTTAAAGCTCGATTGATGACTGTTTCATCAACCACATACTGTGTGTTTGCCACGGTGAATGAAAACGATTTAAAATCATCGGCCACAGTAGAGGTTGTGCAAATCAGTCTTAGCAGATCAACATTTAAAATCACATTTGATTTAATAGCAGAGCTAACAATCGAATGGTCATTTAAAAATCTAATCCACGGCTTAAATTTTTCTACATCACATTTATCTGGATTAAAATAACCAACAAGATTATGCGAAACAATTTGGAAATTGTGAGCCATTTAAAAATAATAATAAGACACACACTTTCAGAATTTTAAGAATAATATTAAGAAAATTCGAATTAATTAAATTAGTTTAATAATTCGAATTAAATCAATTTTAATCGAAAAATTTAGAAAGTAATGTATCTCGTTAAAATTCTTAATTCGCAATAACAGATCTGAAAAACTCACAATACACAAAACCAAATTGAAATACCAAAAACACAAGACACAATAAAAAAAAATATTTGGGCAGCACTTCACTTCTGTATGTATACAAGTGTATGCATATATCAGAAGAGTGTGCTGAGTAAAAACTCGAGCAAGAGAAACAATGGTGACTGTTGATTTGATCCAACAGAGGAGAGAGAGAGAGAGAGAGACTGTTGATATTTGAAAAACAAATTGAACTGAACTGATGAAAATTAAAAAAACAGACACAAAAACGATTAAGTAGTATAACTGGTATGACAATCCGGGATTGTCATACCGATTGTCATACCAGCTTAAAGACAGAAAAAAAACATAAAAGAAATAAAATTAATAAACACTAAATATATATAACTGGTATGACAATCTGATAGTCATACCAATTGTCATACCAGTATAAAATAAAAGAAATATATATATATATATATATAAGGTTTATAACTGGCAAGACAATTGATAGTCATACCGATTGTCTTGCCAGTATAAAACTATACTGATAACCAAAATAACACAATTATATACTGAAATGACTTTCAGCAAGACAATTTCAATTGTATATACTGAAATGACTTTCAGCAAGACAATTTCAATTGTCTTGCCGATTGTCATTTTGGAAATAAAACAATTATAAACAGAATTAGTATGTTCATATTTATATATATATGTACTGAAATGATTTTCAGCAAGACAATTTTAATTGTCTTGCCGATTGTCATTCCAGTAGAAAGACAATTATATACTTACAGAAAATATTTATAAAAACAAAGACAATATTTCAGAATTAATTATTTTTATTCCAAAAATAGATTTCTGTTGAATTTTAGCAAATAAAATTTATAGAAAAATATTTTTAGAGAAAATAAAATATTCTGAGATATTTGAAATTAACAAGTAGAGTAAATAAAACAGATAAGATAATATAAATTTCATAGAAATAAGAAGGAAATTTTGGAAAATGATAAAATAAATTTGCAAATGAATTTTTCATTTATGAAAAATTCATTTGTAAATTCACTCAAGAACAGATTTCAGATATTCAAAAGTTTAATCACTAAAGCTATTCAACATACCCAATTTACCAACTAATTTGGTAAATATGGATTCATCAAGAGGTTTAGTAAAAATATCTGCTATTTGGTCTTCTGTTGGAACAAAAAATAGTTCAACAGTACCATTCATGACGTGCTCTCTAATAAAATGATACCTGATGTCAATGTGCTTTGTCCTCGAGTGCTGCACAGGGTTGTTGGTGATGGCTATTGCACTTGTATTGTCACATAAAATAGGAATTTTGATCAATACAGAGCCATAGTGTCGTAGCTGATTCCTAATCCACAAGATCTGAGCACAGCAGCTTCCAGTAGCAATATATTCAGCCTCGGCCGTTGAGTTGGAAACTGTTTGCTGTTTCTTGCTATACCATGAGACTAGTCTGCTACCTAGGAATTGACAACTCCCTGAGGTGCTTTTCCTATCAACAACACTTCCTGCATAATCTGAATCTGTATATCCAACAAGGTTAAAACCAGATACTTTAGGGTACCAAATACCTAGATTTGGTGTTCCCTTAAGATATCTTAAGATTCGTTTAACAGCAACGAGATGAATATCTCTAGGATCCGCTTGGAACCTTGCACATAAGCATGTAGCATACATAATATATGGTCTACTTGCAGTAAGATAGAGTAACGAGCCAATCATACCTCTGTAGCTTGTGACATCTACCTTAATGGAGTTTTCACATGGTCCAAGCTTGACAGCTGTAGTTGATGGAGTCCTTGCTGATGCAGAATCCTCTAGATTGTACTTTTTGAGGAGTTCCTTGAGATACTTGGATTGACAAATAAATGTTCCATCTAACCTTTGATTTACTTGTAATCCAAGAAAGAACTTCAGCTCTCCCATCATGCTCATTTCAAACTTGCTGTGCATTAACTTAGCAAATCTCTTACAGAGTTTATCATTAGTAGACCCAAATATTATATCATCCACATAGACTTGAACTAATATAGTATCATTCTTATGTTTTTTAGAAAAGAGAGTTTTGTCTATGACACCTCTAATAAAGCTATTTTCAATAAGAAATTCAGAGAGAGTGTCATACCATTTTCTCGGAGACTGTTTGAGTCCATAGATAGCCTTGAAAAGAAAGAAGACAAAATCCAAATGATCTGGATCTTCAAAACCAGGAGGTTGCTCTACATATACCTCTTCATCCAGCTTTCCATTCAGAAAGGCGCTCTTGACATCCATTTGATAAACTTTAAAGTTAGAGAATGCTGCAAATGCCAAAAATATCCTGATGGCCTCTAGTCTAGCCACTGGAGCATAGGTTTCATCATAATCAATGCCTTCAGCTTGAGAATACCCTTTAGCTACCAGTCTTGCTTTGTTTCTTGTAACCACACCATCTTCATCTAGTTTATTCCTGAATACCCACCTAGTACCAACAGCTTTCTTGTGTGTAGGTCTAGGTACCAGTTTCCAGACTTGTTGACTTTCAAATTGATTGAGTTCATCTTGCATAGCAATCACCTAATCTGGATCAGTCAGTGCTTCCTCAATCTTCTTAGGTTCCATCTCAGAAAGAAATCCTGAGAACAGACACTCATTTTGAGTAGCATGTCTAGTTCTGACTCCAACATCTGGATCACCAATAATCAACTCAAAAGGATGAGCTTTATTCCAGACAGTCTGTCTTGGAAGATTTGATCTTGATGATTCACCTTGAAATTCATTGGGATATTGAGTCCTACTAGTTGACCCTTCAGCATCTCCCCCTGAGTTGTTGCCATGTTGACTTGAAGATTCTCCGTCAGTAGCAGTGGTATCTCCATTGTTGCCAAAGTTTCCATCACCATTACCTTGAGTATCATCATGATTAATAGGTTCTTCACCAGCAACAACCTTAGGTTCTTGACCATATTCTGATTCTGAATCTGACATATCATCAAACTTCAGTTTCTCAAAAGGATCTTCATTTTGGATACTAGGGAGTTTAGTGTCATCAAATGTAACATTGACACTTTCAGTTACTTTGTGTTGATCAATGATATACACTATGTATGATCTTCTTCCATATCCAACAAAAATACCCTCATACGCCTTTGCCTCGAATTTACCACGATGATCATCTCCATCCTTGAGCACGAAGCATCTGGCACCAAATACATGAAAGTATTTGATAGAAGGTTTCTGTTCATTCAAAATCTCATAAGGAGTTTTCATGAAGTCTTTGTTGATTAGAGTTCGATTCTGAGTATAACATGCAGTATTGCAGCTTCAATCAATGTACGATTCTTCCTTTCTACCACTCCATTTTGCTGAGGGGTTCTAGGAGCTGAAAATTGTCTGGTAATCCCTTTATCTGTACAGAATCCATTGAGAAGTGAATTCTTGAATTCTGTTCCATTATCTGACCTTATTGCTCTAACAGGGACATTAGAATCTAACTCAAACATCTTGATATGATCAATCACAACTTGTGGTATTTCATCCATAGAGTGAAGAAATAAAACCCACGTATACTTGGAATAATCATCAACTATGACATCGAAAGGACATTAACTGGTCCAAATAAATCCATGTGCAATAATTGCAGAACACCAGTTATGGAAGATGTGTCAGTGCCTCTGTGACTTGCCTTCTTTGACTTTCCTTTCTGGCAAGCCTCACATAGTCCTTCTGGGGAGAATTCCAGCTAAGGCAGACCTCTGACCAATTCTCTTTTGACAAGAGAATTCATTGTTTTGAAATTGAGATGAGAAAGTCTCTTGTGCCATAGCCAACTCTCATCTGACAATGCCTTTGCATAGAAACAATTGACTTCAGGATTGCTTCCAGAGTTCATGTCAGCTACGAACAGATTTCCTTTCCGGATTCCCATCAAAGAAGGTTTTTTACTTTTCTTGTGCAGAATCTGACACTTCAGCTTGTCGAATAAAACATTATAGCCGTTGTCACAGAACTGACTAATGCTAAGCAGATTATGTTCAAGTCCTTGCACAACATACACATTTTCAATGATAACATTTCCAGCTAGCAAACAGCCATATCCCTCCGTTAAACCTTTGCTGTTATCTCCAAAGGTAACCACTGGGCCAGCTTTCTCAACCACATTTGATAGCAGGGCTCTATCTCCGATCATATGTCTTGACGATCCGCTGTCAAGAATCCACACTACCGGTTGTACCTGTTTAATGCCCTGCAATACAAATGAATTAGACCTTCTTCGGAACCCAAGCTTGGATGGGTCCGGCATACTTGTAAAATTGGCCTTTATCAGGCAAAACAACATTCTTAATTTTAATATTCTCAACTTTCTCAATGACTGGACATTTGACCTTGTGAACAGCCTTGACAAATTTCTGTTTAGGCTTAGGCACAAATGTCTCCTTTCTAGCTTTAGGAGGACTAGCAGTCTTAGACCTATCATGCTTTCTATTATTCACATGCTGACGAGGAGTAGTCTTATCATTAGAAACATGCTTACCATTAAAATAAGCATACATCAGATTAAAAGCACAAGACATACAATCAAGAACACCACATGCTTTATGAGAGGGATTAACAATAGGCAACTTATGCATGGTAGACATGGCATTTGTGTTATCCAACTCATGTGTGTCTGAGTTAGTCTCAGTTGCTTTCACAACCTTGACTGGAACTTTTGACACACTTGACTTGGAGACAGCTTTCTCATTAGCATTATCTTCAACACGGATTTCTTCTTGAATAATAAATGAGGTCTCATCATATGGTTCAGCAATTGATTCTTTATAGAGGAGTTCATCAACACCCTTAAGCACATGTGGTACTTCCCTGCCTTTAACACAGACATGAGGAGGGGAGTTTATGCCTAATTTTCCAATTGCAGCATTGTAATCATAACCTATTCCAGATGTTTGATTAACAGCTTGCTTATTGTAAAACTCTTTGGACTTCGAACAAGAATTAAAGTAAGCTTTAACCTTAGCCTCAAGACTGGTGATCTTGTCTTTGAGAATAGTTTCAAGTTGTCTATAACAGTCAACTCTATTCTCTAGAAAAGATACCTGTTCTTTTAATTTATCTTGATTAATGTGCACAAGTCTTAATTCATTGACCTCTTTCTCAAGGTCTTTGATTTGTTGATTTAACAATTCATTATCACGACGAGCACAATCTAAGGAACCTCCTAGATGATAAACTAATTCAGCATCAGTAAATTTTACCTCTTTTCTTGACGATGAGGTGTTTGCATCACTAGCCATGAGAGCAAGATTCCCAACTTCTTCATCTTCACTGTCAGTATCATCCCAGCTTCTTCCCTTTGCCAGGTAAGCCCTTTCAGATTTACTCTTCTGATTAGAATCGTAAGAGTTCTTCCTAACTTGTTTTGGCTTCCTGCATTCTGTGGCAAAGTGTCCCAACTCATTGCAGTTGAAGCATCGAATGGTGCTTCGATCAACCATCCCTGTTTTATACCCACCACTGCTGGTGTTAGAGGATGAAGATCCACCTTTCTGGAATCTGTTGTAGTTGGACTTGTACTTGAACTTGGGATTCCTTTTGAATCTGACATTTGAGAATCTCTTGACAATCAGGGCCATTGACTCATCCTCCAATTGCTCCAGTTCTTCCAAGGAATAAAAATCATCTCCTGATTCATTTGTAGTAGGAGGATCAAATTCTGCTACTATCACATTTTCTTCAACCTTGGAAGACTGTACCATTCTTTCTGACTGTTGAGATTGTTGATGTTGTTGATCTTCAGCTACTAGAGCAGTAGACGTGCTAACCACTCTTCCTTTTCCGTAAACTTCCTTCTGCTGAATCTGCTCCAACTCATAAGTTTTTAACACACCATAGAGCCTTTCCAAAGAAATCTCACTCAGATCTCTTGCTTCTCTTATGGCAGTAATTCTATGTTCGAGATGAGTTGGCAGTGTTAAAAGGAACTTTTTGTTGACCTCCCTGATGGAATAGTATTTACCATTAATGTTCAGGTTGTTGATCAATGCATTGTACCTCTCAAACACTTCAGTGATTCCTTCTCCTGGATTGGATTTAAAGTATTCATACTCAGAGGTTAGGATTTCTAACTTGTTCTCCTTAACTTCCTCTGTGCCTTCATTAATAACCTCAATAGTTTCCCAGATATGTTTGGAATCTTTACAATTCATCACATGTCTATTCATCAAGGGATCAAGGGAATCTACTAAAATTAATTGAAGGCTGGCATCCAGGGAGGCTTCTTCTTTTTTAGCAGGAGAAAAATCCTTAGGATCTTTCACATAAGTTCTTGCTTTGGTAATCACCACATCATTTTCTATTACCTCTGGTTCAATAACCATCGGAATTTTAGGACCCTTCTTTAACACTTCCAGGTATTTGGAATTTGCAACTTGTAAAAACAATAACATCTTCTTCTTCCACATAACATAATTTTCTTTATCGAATAGAGGAATTTTAACGGTTCCAACTTTTTGTGTAGTCATTATGAATTTTTGAGTGAATAAAAATTCAAGGAGTGAAAGAAACACAAAAGTCTAGGATCTTGATTTGTACGTTAATCAGAAGGCTCTGATACCAATTATTAGGTCCCAATATGTTTGTAGAAGGGGGGTTGAATACAAACAATACTGTTTAATCGAATAAAATGCGGAATAAAAAGGTGAAACAAAATTCAAGTTAAATAAAACTTTTATTAAACTTGAAAGGTGTTACAACAACGGTATCTGTTACAAGGGATTATTCTCAAATCAATTATTACAAATCTAGAATAAATTCGACATGAACTTTTTCTATTTTTGCAATAATTAGAATCAAATGCTAAATGCGATTTGAGATTAAGTTCTAGGGATTTTGATCCGCTAGATTGTTACACAAGAACAAGATAAATAATTCTAGTGGTTTGGATTTTAACTTTACAATCTAGAATTTTGATCTTGAATAAAGCAGATGAAAAATGAAATGTTTTTACTTTTGTTTCTGCTGTGTTCTTGACTTGTGTGTTCTGTTGAAAATGATCTGCTTTCTGTTGTTTAAGTAAACAAAACAATCCAGCTGAATCAGCAAGACTTTCGGCAAGACAATCAAATGAACTGGCATGACAATCCATTTGAACTGGTAGGACTTTCGGTGAGACTATCCTTTTGAACTAGCAACACAATCCCAATAGCTAGCAAGACAATCAGAATGAACTAGCAAGACTTTCGGCAAGACAATCAAATGAACTGGCATGACAATCCATTTGAACTGGTAGGACTTTCGGTGAGACTATCCTTTTGAACTAGCAAGACAATCCCAATAGCTAGCAAGACAATCAGAATGAACTAGCAAGACTTTCGGTATGACTATCAATTGTCATACCGATTGTCATAGTAGTTCAAATCATATTGTCTTACTGAATTATTAATAGATATTATTCTAATAAAAATTCTGAAAATCCTTAATATTAATTCTGAATTAATTAATCATTTAATTCAATTAATCAATAAATTAATCTTTGCAGATATAATTTATTTTCTTAATTAAATTATATGACTTAATTAATTAATAAAGAATTAATACTAATCTTGAGCAGCAACCATTCTTCTGAAAATCTTCTGAAAATCACTGTCAATTATGAATCAATTCCACCACTTCAATGTTGACACTCGATGTACTGTCTGGTTCATGAGTGACTAACTTCCGTGACGTTTCTTCAAGCCTTGACCTTGATACTCTTAATTTTCTTCAGACTAAATCCTTGTAATAAATTGATACCCTGACGAGATCTCTGTCACTTGATTAAATCCACAATCTTGATTTATATCACTGAGGCTTGATCAATTTCTTGAGCTTCTTCCAGTGAATTAAGTCTTCAAGTCTGTAGATGAATAATGTTTCTTAACCCTTTGACAGATGTTACTTTGTGAGATCTCTCTGACGATAGATCCACTATTTACTTATTACATTCTTATTTGAGTTGAGTTAAATCCTCGAATAAACAAATAGGCTATAACATATGCCTTTCAACTGCTAAAGAGATATGGGATGCTCTGGAAACAAGGTGTTAGGGAACTGATACGATTAAAAAGAACAGGAAGACAATACTCACTCAAGAGTATGAACACTTTGATTCAAAGGCTAATGAATCATTGACTGATTTATATGATAGATTTGTCAAACTCTTGAATGATCTGTCACTGGTTAATAAGGAGTATGATCTTGAAGATTCAAACCTTAAATTCCTGTTAGCTCTTCCTGAATGTTGGGATTTGAAGGCAACAACAATAAGAGACAATTACAATCTTGATGAAACAACTCTTGATGAAATTTATGGAATGCTCAAGACTCATGAACTTGAGATGGAACAAAGAAGCAAGAGAAAAGGAGGAAAGTCAAGAACAGTTGCTCTTAAGGCTGAAGAAGAATCCCCCAAGGCAGCTACCTCAAGGAAAGACAAGGGTAAAGCTCTTTTAACAAAGTCTGATACTGAGTCATCAAGTTCTGAAAGTGATGATGACTCAGATTCTGAAAGCTTGCCTGAGACTGATGCAGATGAGGAGATGATGAAGCTGTGTGCTCTTATGGTGAAAGGGATCACAAAGATTGCATACAGGAAGTTCAGGAAGGGAAAGAAATTTTCCACGAAAGGCATAAGTTCTGATAAGAAGAATTTCAGAAGATCTGAAGGCAGAGGAGGAAAGTATGATAGAGGAGATTATACCAATGTCAAATGTTATAACTGTGGTGAGAAAGGCCATATATCTCCTGACTGCAAGAAGGTAAAGGGTGACAAAGGCAAAGCTCTTATCACAAAGCAGAAAAACTGGACAGACACCTCAGACTCTGAAAGTGAGGAGAACTATGCATTGATGGCAAATCCTGATAAAGAAAGTGCTGAGAGCAGTTCTAAAACTGCTGAAACAAAGGTACCTCAGACTACTTATGCTTTTCATACTGATGATATTAATGAGTTGAGAAGATATCTTAAAACCATGTTTGTTAGTTATAGAGATCAAAATTTAACATGTGAAAGATTAACTTCTGAAAATCTTGCTTTTAAGAAAAGAAATGATTTCTTAGAAAAAGAGTTAGTTATCTTCCATCAAACTCAGAAGGATAGAGATGATGCTCTTTATGTTAGGGATGAAGTGCTAAAAATGAATGAATCTCTAAAAACTGAGTTAGAAAAGGAAAGAGAGATAATCAAGACTTGGACTAACTCTGGCAGAATAACTCAAAATTTGCTAAGTAGTGAAAATTGGAAAGAGGGCTTAGGTTATGGAGAGGATAAGAATGATAAAGGAACTGTAGAAATTAAGCCCGTTGTTAAGCAAAAGCCAAAGTTAAAACATGTTAAGTTTGTAACTGAAAAGTCTGATAATGATAAATCAGAAGTTAGAGAGGGATTAACTTCTGACAAACTAAAACAGGATAAGACAGCTGAAGTAAACATAGGCTTAATGACTAAGAAGCAGCTTAAGCATAAGCTGAAAGATGTTAAGAATGCAAACAAGGTAAAATCACCTAGGAAAAATAGGAATGGAAAAGAAGGTGTGAATAAAAGCAATGATTATAAACCTGTTCCTGATGCTCCTAGGAAAACATGTCATAACTGTGGAAGTTCTAACCATCTGGCTTCTTTTTGCAGGAAGAATAAGAACATTAACTCCTTACCTTCAAAATCAGGAGTTAAGAGTCAGTCTGTTAGATATAAACCACAAAATCCTTGTTTTCATTGTGGTAGTTTATGGCATTCCATTTATACTTCTAAGGAATATCATAGTTTGTACTATGATTATTATCAATTAAAACCTTCTTTGAAGAAAGTTTCCATTGAACCTTCTAGTGTAAATTCTGATTCAAAGTCTGATAGTGTAAGTTCTGATAAGAAAAATGTTAACATAAACTCTGATGCTAAATCCGCTGCAAATGTTAACAAACTTAATAAGGCCAAAGGATCCAAGCAAGTCTGGGTCCTTAAAACTAATAATTAGTGGTCTTTGTGATTGCAGGGCAACAGGAAAAATATTCTAGTTCTGGACAGTGGATGTTCAGGACATATGACTGGAAATAAGGCCCTGCTATCAGACTTTGTGGAGAAAGCTAGCCCAAGTGTTTCTTATGGAGATGGCAACATTGGAAAAACATTGGGATATGGCAATATCAATCTTGGGAATGTCATCATTAAAGAAGTAGCTCTGGTCTCAGGACTTAAACACAATCTGCTGAGTATAAGTCAAATCTGTGACAGAGGTTATCATGTTGATTTCTTTGAAGAACACTGTGAAGTTGTGAGTAAATCTAAAGGCAAAATTGTTCTGAAAGGATACAGGCATGGTAACATTTATGAAGCTAAGCTTTCAACAAGTATTGATGGTTCTGCAATCTGTCTGATGAGTAGAGCATCAATTGAAGAAAGCCGGAATTGGCACAAGAAACTCTCTCATTTAAATTTCAACAATATAAATGAACTGGTCAAGAAAGATCTTGTGAGAGGACTGCCAAAGTCAGTATTTGCTCCTGATGGCCTTTGTGATTCTTGTCAGAAGGCCAAACAAAGAAAATTTTCATTCAAGAGCAAGACTGAATCATCAATTCTTGAGCCTTATCATCTACTACATGTTGATCTATTTGGTCCAGTAAATGTCATGTCTATTGCAAAGAAGAAATATGTATTGGTTATAGTGGATGAGTTCACTAGATACACATGGGTGTATTTCTTGCACACAAAAAGTGAAACTGCATCTATCTTGATTGATCATGTCAAACATCTGGATAAATTGGTCAAAGATTCTGTAAAAACCTTAAGGAGTGATAATGGCACTGAGTTCAAGAATTTGATAATGGAAGAGTTCTGCAAAAACCATGGAATAAAGCAGGAATTTTCTGCTCCTGGAACTCCACAGCAAAATGAAGTTGTTGAAAGGAAGAATAGAACTCTCACTGAAGCTGCACGTACAATGCTTGAAGAAGCAAAGCTTCCAACCTATTTCTGGGCTGAAGCTGTGCAGACTGCTTGTTTTACTCAAAATGCAACACTCATTAACAAGCAAGGAAAAACACCATATGAGTTGGTGAAGAAAAAGAAGCCAAATCTGAAGTACTTTCATGTATTTGGATGCAAGTGTTTTGTTCTCAAGACTCATCCTGAACAGCTATCAAAGTTTGATCTAAAAGCTGATGAAGGAATCTTTGTTGGATATCCACTTTCCACAAAAGCCTTCAGAGTCTATAATTTGAGAACAAAAGTGGTCATGGAATCTATCAATGTCTCCTTTGATGACAAGAAGATTACTGGTCTTGAAGACTTTATTGACCATGATCAGCTGAGATTTGAAAATGAAGACTCAAATTCTGATGCTAAAAATCCTGACAGTCTAAGTCCTAATACTGTAAATTCTGATGGATTAAACTCTGATGTTATTGAAACTGTGGTGACTACGCCAAAGGAAGATGCACCTGTGCAGGGGGAGCATACTCAAGATCTTACCACATCTCAAGAAACTTCAGAGCATACGTATGGATCTTCAAGTTCTGATTCGTCAAGTTCTGATAAGCCAAGTTCTGACAGTACTGAAAATCTAAATTCTGAAGAATCCAACTCAGAGAGCATAGTTTCAGGGGGAGCATCAGAAAATGAAAATGAAGACAGCATGGATCATGGGGGAGCATCCAGTTCTAGAGAAAACCTTCCATCTGCAAGGAAGTGGACAAAATCACATACACCTGATTTGATAATTGGAAATCCTGATGCAGGTGTCAGAACTAGAACAGGTACTTTAAATGAATGTCTTTACAATTCTTTTCTCTCTCAGACTGAGCCAAAGAAAGTGGAAGAAGCTCTTCAAGATGCTGATTGGGTGCAAGCAATGCATGAAGAGTTAAATGAATTTGAAAGAAACAAAGTCTGGACCCTAGTGCCAAGACCAAAGAATAGATCTGTTGTTGGTACAAAGTGGGTATTCAGAAACAAAACTGACAGTGATGGCATAATTAAAAGGAATAAGGCAAGGATGGTTGCAAAAGGATATTCTCAACATGAGGGAATTGATTATGATGAAACATTTGCACCAGTTGCTAGGTTAGAAGCCATAAGGATATTTTTGGCTTATGCTGCTCATAAAAAGTTTACTGTCTTTCAAATGGATGTGAAAAGTGCTTTTCTCAATGGAGAATTGGAGGAGGAAGTATATGTTGAACAACCTCCAGGCTTTGTAGACTCCAAACATCCAGATTATGTCTACAAGCTTGATAAAGCACTGTATGGACTTAAGCAAGCTCCTAGAGCATGGTATGAGACTTTAGCTCAGTTTCTTCTGGAAAGTGGATTCAACAGAGAAATAATAGACAAAACACTGTTCTACCTCAACCATGGAAATGACTTACTTCTGGTCCAGATTTATGTTGATGATATCATTTTTGGGTCTACAAATGACAGACTTTGCAAGAAGTTTGCTAAACTGATGCAGTCAAGGTATCAGATGAGTATGATGGGAGAACTTAGCTATTTTCTGGGCCTTCAAGTCAAGCAGAATGAAGAAGGCACTTTTATTTGTCAAACTAAGTACACCAGAAATTTGCTGAAAAAATTTGGAATGCAAGATTGTTCAAGTGCATCCACTCCCATGGCCACTGTAACAAAACTGGATAAGGATACTGGTAAATCAGTAGATATTACTGATTACAGAGGTATGATTGGCTCTCTACTCTATCTAACTGCTAGTAGACCTGATATCATGTATGCTACCTGTCTTTGTGCAAGATTTCAAGCAGATCCAAGAGAACCTCACTTAACAGCTGTGAAAAGAATTTTTAAGTATCTTAAAGGAACAACTGATCTAGGATTGTGGTATCCTAGAGAATCAGATTTTAAACTAATAGGTTACTCAGATGCAGATTTTGCAGGTTACAAAATTGACAGGAAAAGCACAAGTGGAAGCTGCCAATTTCTTGGAGGCAGATTGGTTTCTTGGTTCAGCAAGAAACAAAAGTCAATTTCCACATCAACTGCAGAAGCAGAGTATATTGCTGCAGGAAGCTGTTATGCACATATTCTTTGGATGAAGAATCAGTTACTGGATTATGGGTTAACATATTTCAAAATCCCTATTTACTGTGATAATCAAAGTGCTATTGCTATGACAGGTAATCCAGTTCAACACTCTATAACAAAGCACATCAGCATCAGGTACCACTTCATAAGGGAACATGTGGATGAAGGTACAGTGGAATTGCACTTTGTTCCAACAGATCAACAACTAGCAGATATCTTCACAAAACCATTGTGTGAAGCCACTTTTACAAGATTGGTAAATGAACTTGGAATGGTTTCAGGTTCTTTCTCTAAATCTGCTTAGTCTTGTTCTGTTATATTAGACTTTATGATCAGTATTTACAGAATTTAATCTCTTTGTGTATTCTGTGCTTAATTGACAAATGTGTTTAAGTACTGACTGTTGTCTGATATATTTTTCTCAACTCTGATAAGTGATATGTCTGTTTAAGTAACTATTCAATCCTATGAGGATAACTGTGCTAGATGCTGACCTAGTAGTCTTCAATAAACAAATGATCCCATGTAAGAAGTAATTATTTCTGTGGAAATCTATTGACACAAGCAAATTCTGATAATTAAGCTTAGTTGAGTTTACTTTGTTTATCTTATTACTAAGTCACAAACTAGAATAATGCTACTCATCTGTTAAGTTCTGATGCTAGTAAATCTGCTGAATGCACTAAGTGCTGATAAACCTCACTTATCAAAAGAAAAAGCAAAAGGATCAAAGAATAAAATCAGGTACTCCTTTGAGATCTAGAGTAAAAATGTGGAAGGGACGACCCAAGTACATTGCTGGTATTAAGTAAATATGCATTAGAAAAGCAAAATATTTTCTTGGTGACTTTTCACACTCTATGATTACTGGAGAAATACTCTGATAATAGCATAAATTCTGATAAGCAGTCGTGACTCACTTACACTGAGAAGCCACTGTGAAATAGAATTTAAAAAGATGCATAAAATTAACACAAAATAGTTGAGGTGGACTCAAGCATGAACTTATTCAACAGTAGGTTTCAGAACAATGACAGCTCTTTAGCAAAGTTTTAGTTATGCCTTATTTCTAAGATGTACTGAAGTGAATTAGAATTTACTCTTTATCTGACATTTAGCTTAATGCACACACTAATCACTCCATATAAATGATGAAAATTAGTGTGGTGGTCTATGTTGTTTTAGATAAACAGTCATTGTGTCACTTTGCACAAATTCTGAGGACAAGTTCTGGTTGCATGTTCTGATGATTAAGTTCTGAAGAATATAACTCAGAACTTGTATGAGGACTTACTAAGATAGGCATTCTTTTTTCGAGTTAAGAAATTATGTTCTGATGCCTGTTAAGTTCTGATATAAGTCTAAGTTCTGATATTACAGTCTAATTCTTTACTTGACTTATCTGTGGATAAAATTGATAACAGTCTCGGTTCAAACTAGAATATGTTGAAGTGGAAGATTAATAGTCACTATGGTTAGGGTTAATGGTATTCGTACTTGAACAGTCAACTTTTGCTTGCTTCTTGTGCACATTAAACCATGTTTTCTCTTTCCAATGAATGTTTTTCTTTTTCCAAGTCTGGGGAGACGAGGTAGAATTAATTCTACCTGTCAGCATTAAATTCCTTTGCGTCTCCTGGCATTCTCTTGCCTATATAAGCAACCACTTCACATCAGCCTTCCCATCAAATCTTTTCTCCCAACCTCACCTTACCTTCATACTTTTTCTTTCAAAAACACCATGGTCAGATACAACATGTTTTTAAACTACGAAACCTTCAATATGGAGCTAAGCTGTACCGATTGGCAGCAGGAATGGCACGTCACTACCATTCCTGATGAGATATGGGACTCTGTCCCACATGAGGTACTCACCCACCTCCTGTTCTTCTATATGGATTACCATCGCCATTTGGAGCGATTGGAGGAGGAAAGGCTGGAAGCTCTCCGCCAGCAAGAGCGAATCATTCGACTCGCCATTCTGTTTGTCGAGAGTAGGAAGAAGAAATGATTTATTTTAGCTAGGACAAAGGCTGTTAATGTTAGGTTTAGCAGCTTAGAGAAATCTTGTATAAATTCTGATGTAATTTCAATTTCATGAATGTATTCACTTGATATATTAATGAAATTTGTTTTTGTTTCAAGATTTTGTCTCTAAGTTCTTTTGTAATGCATTGATAAATCCTGATACATAGTCATATTCTGATGACCATATAACTTATGTTTTAATTTAAGTTCTGATTTTCCTTTATCAGTACTTACTCATCTGATTTATCTTGGTCATTTTCACTTGATTTATTTTCAGAATATTAATGATTCAGTGAAAAATAATTAAATAGGTGGGAACGGTTTCAATTTTGAATTAAAACTGTTTCACCTTGATTAATGGAATATCTGGGTAAGTGGAACGGTTTTTCCTTGAAAAACGGCAAGTGGGTAAGTAATGATTACTGTTTTCTCGAGCCCAGTAACTATCCGTTATTACTGCATGTCTGACAGGTGTCCAACGGTACATTTTTTTTTGAGTATAAGTAAGAAAGAGATAAGATTTTTTTTAATCTTTTATTTCCCTTTATTTTTTTTTCTCTCATTGCTTTTACTCTCTTTCTTCTTCTCACGTTGGTTTTCATACAGATATTTTATCAAACACCTAACAAGCACGCTTAAATCTCAATTTTTCACATGGCACCTAAGGATTTAATCATTGATGGATCTAAGTTTGTTCCAAACAACTATGCTGCAATTCTTGATCATGCTGAAGCTCCATCTGAATTGCATTTTGTGCAAGATCTTCTTGCACACAGTGAGATTGGGTATGCATTGACCCGGCCTTCAGTCTTTTCAAGCCAACAAGTTCTGACATTTTGGCGGACTGGGCACTTTGATGATGATGGTAGACATGGCACTCCTAGTATTGTTTTCAAAGTGGGTGATTCTTCATATGCAGTCACTCCTGGTACAATACGCAAGGCTCTACATCTCCCAGAAGGATGTACCTTTTCAATTCCAGAGGAATCAGCTCTTCAGGAGTTAATGGCCAATTTGGGGTATGAACAGAGTTTGGCAAAACTTGGGCAGTTGAAACGGGCTCATATCAGAAGAGAATGGAGCTTCTTCTTCGACTGCATCACTAAAGCTTTTGGGAACAAATGTTCGAATTTTGATGCTATCCCAATTTTGAGTCAGCACATCGGGTATGCTATTATAAACCAAACTCATTTTGATTTTGCAACTGGTATAATTGGTTTTATTGGGGATAGGATGACAGAGGATAGGAATGTTGTGTACTTTGCTAGATTCTGTCAACTTATATATACTTTTTGTACTGATGAACCTCAATTAGTCAGTTCCTCAACTCCACCTTTTAGAGTTACAAAACGCTACTTTAATGACCTGCTAAATGCTGACACTAAGAAATCAGTGGTTAGACCTTTACAGATTCCCCAGTCTGTAAAACAGATCTTAGTAAATGCTGATTCTGATACTTATATATCTGTTTATTCTGATGTCCAACCAACAACAACCTCCCAAAAATCATAACAACCACCAGCACCTACCACTCATTCTACTCAACCGACCCTCAGACAATATATCAAATCCTATCTCTCCACTTCACAGACAGTTCAACCCTCATCATCAGCACCTACTGTGAAGCCTTCATCTTCCAAACCAAAGAGGACAAAGACTGTTCCTAAAACACTTCAGAAGAAAAGGAAGATTGCTTTGAGAGATGAATCTGATCCTGAGGAACAGGTTCCTTCTTCAGAACCTGTTATTGAAGAAGCTGAGAAAGTGACTTCTCAGAAGGATTCTGGAATTGGGGGATCTAGGCTTCTCAAGAGGCTTATAAGAATGACTGTTCCTGAAACTCCCAAGGAATCCAAATCTACAAAGAGATACAAGAAACAGAGGGCAAATAGGCCAGTTTTAGATGATGAAGAGGAAGCAGCTAAGGAAGGGGATCAGGAATCTCTGATCTCACAAGAAAAGGAATTTGCTAAAGTCACTTCTTCTCCATCAACTCCATCTCAGGAAGCCGTTTCTGAAAAGGTCAACACACCATCTGTATCTCCTATTGATCCAGGCACAAGTGCTGATATTGATGTTCAGAACTTGGTTGTGCCTGAAGTAATTCTCTTATAAGCTCCAACAGCAACTAATCCTACAACAACACCTGTTATTGATGCTGTTCAAACTCCAGAGTTATCTACAACACCTTCTCTACAGCTAGATGCTGATGATCAGACTTTAGGTGAGCATCAGGATATGGCTGTTGATCAGAACTTAGAACCAGATCAGCAATTAGAGGATGCTGAAGCCTCCATTGCTACTCACCCTGTTATTTTATCAGAGGATACAGATTCTGTAAGTTCTGATGCTGCAAATGCTGGAGATACTGGTGATGCTGCTCCAACTGCAGATGCTGATGAAGCAGGTCCTTTAGGACATGCTTCTCAACAAACTATTCTTAAGTCTGAACTTGTTAAGAAGTTTGTTACCAGAGAAGCACCAGTGCCTTGGACTGAAACTCCTGCAGGACAGGAGTGGACTAAGGAATGGAACTCAGTTTCCTGTGTTCCAAATGAAAAGCATCTTGCTGAGCACTTGACTAAAGCTGATGAAATGTTAAATTCTGATGATTTCAAAACACAGCTTAGAGTCACTGTATTGAGTACTAAACATCTACAAGGTCTTCATTCAACTACTCATGCAGAGCTACACAAGATTCAGGAAGTATTTATCAAACAGGAACAAGTTCAAAAGATTGATAAGAAAAAGTTCTTCCAACCTACCTTTGACAGGATTGCTTCTATTGAGAAGACTCAAGATACTCAACAAGCTCAGATTGATGATATTCTGAAAAATCAAGCTTCTCAGCAATCACAACTTAATGAAATCCAAGCCTCAGTGGAATTGCTTGTCTCTCTTCTACTACCTGCTGATGCCAAAAAGGGGGAGAAAGTAATTAAGTCCAAATGCAAGACTGACAAAACACTGAAAGGGAAGGATGATGAAAAGGATGATCTAGGAAACTCTGGAACGGGTAGAGGTCATAGTCAAGGTAGAGGTTTCACATCAAGAAAAGCTGAAATCACAAGTCACAGGACAAGTTCTGATACTGGGAAAAGAATAAGTTCTGCTACTGATAAAAGGATAAGTTCTGATGAACTTTTAGATCTTGATGAGGAAATGTCAAGACAGTTATTTCTTCAGGAAAATCCAGGAATGGACTTGGAGAGTTTAATGGAAGAAGAAGCCAGACTTAAATCAGAGAAAGTCACATCTAAATCTGAAGCTTCTGGTAAAAAGCCACTTCCAAAACTCAAAGGCATTGTGATCAAAGAAAGGACACATACTGAAGCAACATTGGATAAATCACAACCGCAGATAGATCCAAGATCCAAGGGTAAAGAAAAGGTTGGTGAACCTATCAAGGTTTATGTGCCTCCTGAGGATGAAGAAATTACTGATGAAAAGGATGATCTTGCTCTGACTTCAAGAAAAGTTCTTAAAACAACCTCTGACATGGCTCAAGTTGTTCAGAGTCAAGAAACTGTAAGTTCTGATATTCAGAAGAAGCAAGTAACCTCTGACATAGCTCAAGTTAACTTGATATCAGAAGATAGACCAAAGACACTTCTACCAGGATTCACTAAAGCAAAACAGACTCAACCTTTGAAGACTACTGCAAGTGGTTTTGAAGCTAGAGTAGTTACTGGAAAGGAAGTAAGAGATAAAACTGGATTGGGAAGTGCTGATGAAAGAAGAATACATAACACTACCAATGATCCAACTTCCTTGAGTGAACCAGGTATTGGAGCAACTCCTGAGAGATTGAATCAACTGGAATCTGTACAAATGGTTTACCATACCTACTTGAAAGAATACATCTTGTTGTATTTCATGACAGATGGTAGGGTTTATCATATAAGGCAAAATGCCATTCCATTGAAGTATTTTGAAGAATTGGAGCATGTACTATTCTTACTTCAAGTGGATGACAGATTGACAGGAACTGCTGCAAACTATTTGAAGGATCAGATTCAGAGACAGAAAATGCTTTATTCTGTTAAATCTGACAGCACATATGTTCCAAAGTACAGAGATCACAAGGGTGATATAGTTGAAATGAAGCCCAATTCTGCTCAAATTATAACTACCTTTCTAGGGTACAGGGCTGTGGAATTCAATCTTGAGTCTGATAAAGCTTATTTGATCAGACTGGATCAGGATATAAGAAAAGCAAAGATTAATGATCTCAGGGCTGCAATCTTTCAAATTGGTGAAGATACTGCAGAGCTTAAAGATGCCAAAAGGAGAATGATTGATGAACTTAGATATGCTGAGAGATATTTGTTGAAGAACTATCTCAGAACAACTCCTGACATCAGAGAGATCAGAAGATGAAGCCGAGTCAAAGATCTACAACTACTTAAATTCTGATATTTGTACAGACTGAAGTTGTTATCAGAAGTTAAATATTGGTAAAGCTTTAAGGACTGTAAGTTGTAGTTATCTAGTCTAATTCTCATGCATTTGTACTTAATGTTTTTGACATCATCAAATATCTGTTAAACTTGTATATTATGCTAATTTACAAGTTGGGGGAGATTGTTAGATATATTTGATAATGTCATGGCTAATATGATTTATGTTTAGTTTTCAGATCTTACTTAACAGGACAAATCAGTACTTAACTGGGAATCAGTACTTATACTGGAAGTCAGGACTTAAGGATATCAGTACTTATATTATCAGGAGATATTCATCAGAAGTTGGATATCAGAACTTAAGTGCTGAAGGACGATTAGATAAGGAAAGTAGCTGATTAAAGGAATGAAGATCGAGATAAACATAAGAAGAGATATGCATGAAGAAGGAGTTCCGTGAAGAATGGAATACTTGGAAGAAAAGATATCTGATTGATATATTTTAGGAAGCAGAATTATATTCCATATCAATTAGTGATTATCTTGTAACTGTGTAGTATATAAACACAGACATAGGGTTTACACTACAAGTGTTATCATATTCGAGAAGATTATTCATTGTAACCCTAGCAGCTCTCGTGATATTTGTTCATCACTGAGAGGTAACAGTTCCATACTGTAACAGAGTTTATTGTTTCAATAAAGTTTGTTTTCTGTTACTCAAGATATTAAAGTTCGATTTGATTGTATTATACACTGTATTCACCCCCTCTACAGTGTGTGTGACCTAACATATATATACTGATATATACATGTTTTGTGTTTGTTCTTATTATAAGAATCATTTTTGATATGATTCCGAATCGGATGCAGCGGATTTGCTGAAATTTGTGTCTGGTATCCGATTTTGGCGAATGAATACGCTATTTTATATGGAATCGAGCGTCTGAACGTAACTGATAACTAAAGCTATCATCGACTGATCTATAAGGCATTTGACATCGTTTAGACCCTGTAATCTGCGGTTTAATGTTATCAGATTTAATTTCAAATTTTCTGATTTTTTTCAATATATGGTTTTGTGATTAGATCATGATGGGTATGATATGTTAAGATCATATTATGTGTTTTAACATGTTATTTTATGTTAATTAAGCATGGTGGATGGTTATGGCTTATGACCTTAGGCTAATAGTTTTGGTTTTTCATATACGACTTGCATGTCGTTTAATCTTGTAATTATTAAATCTCGAATGTAACTCGAGTTCTTCTTGTAAGTTCATTAGATTAGTTTTCATATTTCGTTCTTGTAATGTACATGAAGATATAAAGATTTGAAGATCAAGTGTAATCCCACACGCAGGCCATCCAAGGAAGCAATACAAGAAAGAAGACATGTAATAGTTAGCCTGTATTTATTTTCCACCTTAGATTGATCTAGATCTTTGTCATTAGCTTGATAAAGATCATATAAGATGAAGCCATAACCAACCACGTTTATATATTGCACTTTACATATATATGCGCATATGATGAATGTATGTGTAGAGTAGTTTATAAAGATGCATGCTTAATTAGATTAGGGATGTATGTATTAGATACGACACTTATGCCATGCTTGCTAAACAAGATAAAATCTGTAACGATTCAAGATTTTAAAATGAACAAACGATTATGAGATTCTCGTGTTTATGAAACACGGAATAAAATACAAATTTTCTTTGTTTCTGACATGGGGCGATTTTGTCAAAAGAGAGTTCATTGAACTTGTAAGGTTGTGGGTTTTAAGCGAGATCGTTGTGACTCCCTCACTACCTGGAAATTAAACCATTGACGAATATTGATTTGAAGTATTTTATTCAAGGAAAAATTGGGAATCTCTTTATGATGGGATCATAATAATTTTAAAATTAACAAAACCCTAAAGTTAATATTAAGTTGATCAGCTGCCTTCCAATGAATCCAATGCGTTAACCCCTAGATCGACCTGGAGTGGGTTCGCCAAAGCGAAGTACTCCTATTTATCGTGGGAGATGTGTTGAAGTATATTGATACTTTTTGACTATTGGGTTTGACTTAACTAAGTTATCACAATAGGATTGTGAACTTTGAGGCATATAGTTTGGCGAGATTTATTAGATAAATATGAACAAATGTTGTTCCACCAAGCTATCCAAGAGTTATATAGTTGATATAATTGATAAATGTTGTCTACATAAATAATCATGTTTTAGGAGAAAAGACAAGGCTGACCTAACGCATGGTGAAATATGGATCTTTGCTCACTAGAAAGGATATAGAAGATTTTTTTCCGAATTAATAGTTAGGGCTATTGATTTGATAAAAATAGTGGGAGATATATATTGTGAATATATATATGAATAATCACTTGAACATAATTTAATGATCATCTGTAGACTAAGTCATTTTATGCACTTTAATATTGTAGATATCAAATGACAAATAACACAAATAACTTCTCTATGTAATAGTCCTTGAGAAGGACAAGCTGACATGAAATAATTTCCACAATTGACATGGAACTTGAGGATTGTCCTCAGGTTCAAGGATGTCACTCAAACCCTTCCCTTATTTCTTCTAGCTGATAATGAAACATGTGCTGAACAAAATGCTTACCAGAAGCAAATTGATTATGCAACTGATGTTTTATGTCTCATGCTTGTAATTATGAGTGCTAAGCTTTAGAAGCAACAAGAGCATAATGATGCTTATGATATGATTGAGCACCTTCAAAAGATGTTTGAAGGATAGGCTCGTCAGAAAGAGTTGACAATCATAAGGCACATTAATGGGAGAATAATATTCGGTTAGAACACATGTTCTAAAGATGATAGGTATATGTACCTTGATATTTTGGGTTTCAAGAATAGTCTAGAGACTCAGCTTGATTTGATCAAACAATCTTTGAACAACTTCTATTCTTAGTTTGTTAAGAACAAAAGGAATGAGATAGACTAAACACTCACTGAGTTGTTATGCATGTTTAGAACTGCTGAAAATAACACGGTAAAGGCATAAATTATGTCCATATTGATGATATACACATGGAATGCAAATGGGAAAGGAAAGTGGACTGGCAAGGTGAAGTTTTGATCTTATTCGGTGCCAAACCAAAGTCTAATCCCAAAGGGCTTTTGAAGCCTAATAGTGGTGTTGCTAAAGGAGATGTTTGTCATTTCTGTGAAAATAACTGGATGATTGGAAGTTAAATTGTCGAGCTTGTTTGGAAGATCTAAAGAAGAAGACTATCAATGGTAAGCTTCAGGTATCGGGTTAGAATTGGAGCAAAAGTTGTTGCTCTAGTTGAAGGAACTCGATACCTAATTTGCCCATATAGGCGAGATTGAGAACTTGATAAATTATTATTACGTACCTGCCTTTAGGGGATACATTAAATCAATTTCTTGTAAGGACAAGAAAGGTTTTCATTTTAATTATATAAACAATAGTTGTTTATTCTATTTTAATGATAAGGCTTATAATGTTGCACAATTAGTTAACAGTTTATATGTTCTAAGATGAGTCAAATCAAACATTACCTCTACCATTGTCGTTAAGCCATATTAATGAGAAACGCATTTCTAAGTTACATATAGATGGATACTTGGATAAGTTTGATTTTGAATCATACGGAAGATGCGAACTTTGTCTCACTGGAGAAATGACTAAAGCTTCTTTTACCTGATCAGGTGAAAGGGCCACCGAACGACTAGGACTTATACATAATGATGTATATAGTCGAATGCGTATGATGGCAAGGGGTGGCTTATACTACTTCATAACATTTACTGATGATTTCAGTAGATATGGATATGTGGTTCTTATGAAGAACAAATCCGATTCTTTTGAAATGTTCAAAGAATATAAGGCCGAAGTAGAAAAGCAAACAAGGGAAAAGTATAAAAGTTTTACGATCAGATCGTGGAGGAGAATACTTAAACCTCAATTTCAAGAGTTTTATGAAGGAGTGTGATAGTGTATCATAACTTACTCCTTCTGGAACACCTCAATGAAATAGAGATTCTGAGAGGAGAAATCATACCTTGTTGGACATAGTGCGATCGATGATGAGTCAAGCGGATCTTCCATTCAGTTTCTGGGGTTATGCTCTACAAACGGCTGCATATACACTTAACCAAATTCCGACTAAAGCGGTTCAAAAGACTCCATATGAGATATGGACTGATAAACGTCATAGCATGTCATTTATGAAAATTTGGGGACTTGAAGCATTTGTAAAACATTTAGTCTCTGACAAGCTTGGACCAAAATTAGATAGATACTATTTTGTGGGATACCCAAGTGAGACTAGGGTATAGTTTTTATAATCCTTACGGGAACAAAATGTTTATTGCTCGGGCCACTATATTTTTGAGGGATAACTACTTTCTAAGAAAATCAGTGGGAGGATAATACATCTCGATGAAGATCGAGAACCACATGATAACATTGAACCAGAGTTGGAATAAGATCATGATGTACATTAAAATGTTGAAAGTAATCCTGTTTAGGAAACACATGTTATTCGTAGATCTAGTAGAATTCACCATGAGTCCGGGATAAATTATGGATTTCTTTTGACTCAAGATGGTGATGTGATGCTTACGAATAAGGATAAGCCTCACACCTACCAAGATGTTATGAACAATTCAGACTCCAAGAGATGGCTAGAGGCCATGAAATCCGAGATGAAATCCATGTATCAAAATAAAGTATTGACTTTAATTGATCCACTCGAAGGGGTAAAACCTATGGGGTGCAAGTGGGTTTTCAAGAAGAAAACTGACATGGATGGTAAAGTACAGATCTATAAGGTGCGACTAGTGGCAAAATGTTTCAAACAAATTTATGGTATAGACTATGATGAGACTTTTTCACTAGTTACTATGGTCAAGTCCATCAGGATTTTGTTAGAAATATTTGCTTACTTTGACTATGAGATTTGGCAAATGGATGTCAAAACTGCTTTCTTATATGGGAGCCTTAAAGAGGATGTATATATGATACAACCTGAGGGTCTTGTTGATCCAAAATTTGCTAAGATAGTTTGTAAGTTACTTCTATCTATTTATAGATTGAAGCAAGCCTCAAGGAGAATGAATATTCATTTTGATAAAACCGTCAAAGAGTTTGGTTTTATTCAAAATGAAGATGAACCATGTGTTTGCAAGAAGGTTAGTGGGAGCCATGTGACATTCCTAGTATTATATGTAGATGATATATAACAAATAAGGAATGCCATACCTTCTCTACAGACTGTTAAGACTTGGTTGAGAAATAGTATCTCGGCGAAAGACTTAGGCGATGCTACCTATATATTAGGGATCAAGATCTAAAGAGATAGATTGAGGAGATTTATCGATCTAATCGCAGTACATACATTGATAAAGTATTGCATCATTTTAGGATGCAGGAGGCAAAGAGAGGATATGTCCAGATGTCTCATGGGATAGTGATCTCAAATGATAACCGCCCTAAATCATTTGATGATAAGGGCCATCTTAGATAGCTCCATATGCTTCAGCAATTAGATCTATAATGTATGCAATGATATGTACGTATCCTGATACTTTGTATGCTTTGAGCATCACAAATAAGTACCAGTCTATACGAGAATTAATATACATTGATTCCATTAAAAGTTATCCTTGACCGGGTAATGATAAAAGTGGACATTGGGTATATTATGAATCGAATGAGAAAATATGAATGATCTAGAAGGGATTTAACCCTCCTATTTTATGAGTGATATTATTGGCCTCTTGTGTGAGCTAGACTACGAAATGCGTGGCCACGCTCAAATATTGATTTGATATGATGGTCTACTCATTGATCAAGAAAACCTGGATTAAATATTGATGAGGATGACATATTACATGCCTCTAGTTTAATCTATAATATGTGGTTAAAGGGATTATATTACATTGTACATTATTCACAAAAGGTTTAATCGATCACCGATTAAATTATTATTACTTGGGTAACAAAGATGTATTACTAGATGCCGCTCATTGTTTATAATTTTAAATTAGATTTAAAATTCGTTACCAACGTAATAATAACCTATAGGGTCACACACTAAGAATGCTTGAAGGATTATTTAATTTAAATTGGATTTAAATTATATTAAAGTAATTTGAATTATTTATAATATTAATTAAGTATGACTTAATTAATTAGATAAATATTGATATTCGAATTTACTAATATTAATTATGAAATTTATTTGTTAAATAATTAAGTGAGACTTAATTATAATACAAATAGGAATTTTGAATTAATAATAACTCCTAATTAGTTAAAAGTTATAATTCATTTTTCTACTCTCTATATAATATCTCTTGTGTGGCTGATTTTGTATGAAAAAAGTGTTAGTATAGGTGCCCTAGAGGCAATACATTATTCTTTTATAATCTTTATGTCAGTTGATCATTCAATAAATGTATTTATTATGACCTTAATTACTGCGATATTTTGTTAGCATAATAAATGTCCTTAGAATCATGATACAAATTGTATAGTTTAAGTACATGACTTGAACTTGAGATTATATAATATATCATATTCTTAAAGGTCCCTAGTCGAGTATTATTATTATATAGGACAATAATAATACATAGATAGACTAGTATGTTGTTTGACAAGATAACCACATCTCATTGGTTATAAGTATGGGGATACTAAAGTCAATACATAGGTACATGTGAGAGTACATGGTACTGGACATGTAATAACCCCAATTTTTGGGAAATTTTTGAAACCCTTATGAATAGTGTTTTTGCTGAATGAGAAAACTTTTCATGCCACACTATGTAGGGGTTCTGATATGGATATTCTGAGATTTTATTAGTACTTTATATGGGATATAAATGTATGTAAAGATCGTCAGAATCCAAATCCGAACACTTTGATTTTTCCCGGAAATACACTAGACACGGAAAGATTTGAGAAAAAGGTAACAGGATAAAAAGGATTTAAATTAAAGGATTATAGGAGAGGATCATAAAAGGAATATAATATATTGAGAAAGGTTAAGGGAACCTAAGTAATAAGATCCCGGGTATGATCCTTCAAACGATAAACGAAAACGAAAGTTAAGCGAACCGTATAACAGATCAGCGGTCATTAGGCAAATAATTAGGAAGTTAATCAAAGGGATTAGAGAGGATGATGTCACCCAACCAATGAGAAGAGGACAAGGAGGGCAGGATGACATCATGAGGATGACACAAGCATGACATGGGAAGGAAGGAGATGTGGTGGCTTTTTAACCACACAAAATTAAGGGCAACTAGGTAATTTACTAAAACAAACACAAAAATCAAACCAACCAAGCCAAGCAAATCATTTTTCATCAAAATCAAAAAGAAACCAAGGCATTGTTCTTCATGCTCTCGGCCAAAACAGAATCAGAACACTAAAACTGCTGTATCTCCTTCATTTCTCACTAAAATATTGTGTTCTATAGCTCATTGGAAAGGTATTGAGATGGCCTACAACTCTTGTTCACAAGTCTCGTCCAAATAATCATGGTAAGACCCTCATTTTTACAGTTCTTTAAATCGGACTTTTAGAAACTTCAAAGCCTAACTTTGTGTTCTTGATTTCTTTGGAAAGATCAAGCTTGTAGGAGGCTCCCTAAGGCTTCCTAGCAACTTAACACCTCCCAAGGAAGGTATAAACTTCAAACCCTAGCCTTTACTTTATTTGTTAGTAAGTTTAATGGTTGGTGTTGTGAAATGAGAAGCATGGATTGTGATTATTAGTAGTTTGGTTTGATTTGGAAGTGTTTTTGGTAATTGAAGCTTGATTATAGTTCATAGGTCGTGATTATGGTTGTTTGAGTTGAAAACCTTGGAGATTATGGACTGATGTGGTATGGTTTAGGTGAAGTTTTGTTGTATTGATGGTTATGAGTTGGTTGGTGGTTAATTGGAGTAGTTTAAACATTGGTAATCGCGTAAACATAGCCGTCGTAACGTCCGATTTTCTTTGGACTGTTTTTGTGCATAACATTAGGACCCGAGAACCCCCTGCTAGATTATGACCACTGCCATGTTTAGATAGCTCATGTTATGAGCTTCGTTTTGATATGTAGTTCGTTCGATTCCGATGCACGGTTTAGGAGAAACGACCGTTTCAAGTAACGGCGTTTCGCGAACGAAACTTTTCCCCTCGCCTTACTTTGAAACATAGGTTAAAGACCAAAAAGGGTTAATTAATGCATGAAACATTTATGGTAAGTGTGTTAGGCAGTTGGTAAGACACTCGCGAAGGAATCGCCTTAAAACTCGTAAAGGTTAAATTATTAAAAATGGTGGAGCCGAGGGTACTCGAGTGACTTAAGAGAATCAGTAAGCGCAAAACGAGCGTTAGAGTCTGAGTTGGTTAGAGTATAGATTTACAAGTGACTTTGGTTTAATTCCAACTTACTTGTTGTTTATAGGTTACCAGACTCGTCCCGAGCCATTCGTAACCCCCAGTCGCTCAGGCAAGTTTTCTACCCGATATACTGTTGTTGTGATGTAAATATATGTATATGCATTATCTTGTGATAGTGCATGATTGTTATTAGCAAATTTTGCGATATATTGGAGCATGCTGATATGGTATATATGCATGTCTGTTTCGTAATCTGGTTATCTATCTGTTGATTTCAATGCTTATAGTTGCATAATACCTATGCTAGAAATAAGCAAGTAGTTGCGTATACCCTTAGTATAGGGGATAAAAGGTGAACATATTTCTAAACCGGGAGTCGATGTTTCCGAGTATATTATATATATATATTTATATATATATGGATATAGTTTTTAAAACTATGAATCGAATAAGGTTTATTCGATACCTTTATTTTACTTAATTGAATATTAATTTGAGTATTCATTCGAGGGCTTATGACTCAGTTTATTTTATTATTTGAATATTATTTGAATATTCATTCGAGGGCTTATGACTCAGTTTATATTATTATTGAATATTACTTGGATATTCATTTGAGGATGTATGACTCCTTTATTTTATGAATATTATTTATAGTATTCATTCGAGGTATTATGACTCCGCTTATTACTTAATAATATTCTTTATTGTATTAAAGAATAAGGTGTCGATAATCAAACTTACTTTTGATTATTCAAATAAATATTCTGGGAACTGATTTACTTCATTAAATCAGTTTCACTCCAAACATTCTTAAAAATGTTTTGCGAGTCTTCAAAATGATTTTTTTAAAAGTTAGAGCGGATCCCAAAACTCATTTTTTTTAAGATCCTCCTTTCGAAGCGGATTTAAATACTCGCTCAAAACCTGAGGGATCCGGCTCTGTGGTGTGTTTTATATTCGCAACAAGGTTGCTGTTTTGATAAATGAATTGATTACTTACCCAACACTCGGGAAGTAAAATTCTTTGAACAAGTTAATCCATTAACAGGCATCGCCTGGGAAATATCGGTGAGTTCTCCTTTCCAAATAGATACGACTTCTTGGTGGAGCCGTATCAACAAGTTTCTACTTGGGGAAAGTGGGGACAAGCTTTACGTTTCAGAGTCATGGATTTCATCTGAACTAGGAGTGGCGTAAGTGGCCGAGTAGCGCCGGCCCAGCCTTATTATATTGGCCCAAATGGCCTGGAAGTTCCGCTAAGGCGGTCCATTCCTTAGGAGTTCAGTGTTCGGTTGACAAGTAAATCCGACAGGTTCTCTTCTACATGTAGAAAATGGTGGGGTTGTACTACTACGACTGATCATCGTAAGTGGTCTTCCTGGCGCGGCAAACTCCCGTAATGAGTTCATCATCCAATTGGATAATTTCTGCAACACTACCCAGAGCACTTCGATAGAAAGGCTACGGTTGGGCGATTGTTGAGTGTTGGCAGGGTCAAGTTTTCAAAATGATGTTTACATCAAATGAAGTATCTCGTAACTTCATTTTATTTTGATAATATTTTAAAGATTTAATCTATTCAAATCTTGCCTTATAGTCTCATCTATGTGATGAACTTTTGAAGCTAATTATAACTTGAACGGTGGTAGTTCAAGTAGTATTTGGGAAAGATATAAGTATATTGGGGTATCTTGTAACTTCATCTTTGAAACTTACATCTAATTAATAATTGTCTTATGAATGACAAAGATTTTCAGAAAAACGTTGAGACAAGGTTAGATATATGAGATCACCTTGCAACGATATTTTTTTTATACAGTTATACACTGGGACTTTGTGTATATTGTGCATGGAAGAGGACTTCCAATATTTTGAAAAGTATATATGTATATATATATATACTGAATATTTTGCGACTTCATCGCATTAAGATATCAACTTGGTTCATTTCTTTTGACCAAGACTTTCATGAGTACTATGAGAAGGCTCATATATTGTTAATCATTATACATATTATTTTGGTGGGCTTGCTGCTCACCCTTGCTTTCTTCTTTCATCACACAACATCAGATAGACAAGATGAACCGGACCAAGCTCCCGATTCGCAAGAGGTTAGGAGACGTTCCGCAGTTTTCTAGAAGCACTGATGCCGCCATAGCTGAGGTAGGAACTACCAATAGGCTAGGATTTCAACTTTTGATGTATCAGATTATGTATATTTATGAATTGTAATAATGGCAAAGAAATGTTAATTTATTCAGAAACCTGTTTAAGGTGTATTGGCATATAATTGTGGAATAAAACGACTTGTGATTATTTTTGGATATTCATCTCTGAGACTATAACTTGTGGTGTGTGTGTTTATTGTGGGGTCACAGTACAGAGTAGTTGATTATTTATTAAGATTGGGTGTTGTTAAGGGAAATAGAACTCGTGACAACCCGGATCCCCGACCCCGGATTTGGGGGTGTTACAGAAATGGTATCAGAGCCAAGCATTATAAACCTCAGAGATGATGGGACGTTAAGATAATAAGTTCACTAAGATAATAAGAACTCTTGCCAAGTTCATAGTCGGACTACCTAACGTAGTACTGACAGTTAAAACCCTTATGGGAACCCTTATAAATGTAGCGATAGAAGCGTAGTTCGTTATCGTATATGGTAGCGGGACTCCGAACCCTGAAGTTGAGGAACATCAACACGATGATGTTTATTACTAATTGGAGATCAGATTGTGGATCCAATAGAGCGTCCTAACGCAGGACCGGATGATGTTGATATTGAGGATGTAGCGGTTGAGAATGTTGTCCTAGAAGGGATAGTTGCTGAGGAGGATCCCATGGAGGATCCTGACGAGATTGGATAAAGGACCACTGATGAATTGATGACCCTGGTTGGGTCGACTACCAGAGGTAGGATTGGCCGGTCACTACCAGAGGTTCGTTCAAGTTTGTAAAGATAGTAGCCCCTTTAGCGCGACTTACTCGTAAGACTGAGAAGTTCGAATGGACAGAGAAATGCGAGAGAACAACTTTTAAGAACCGAAGCAAAGGTTGGTGACGTTCCCTATGTTGGCGTTGCCGGATGGAAAATGAGATTTTGTGATTTGTAAGTGACGCTTCGCATAAGGAACTTTAGGGTGCTTCTTATATAGCACAACAAGATAATCGCGTCTGCGTCAAGACAATTAAGGGAATTTAAAATTCGATATCCCCACCCATGAGCTTGGGCTCGTGGCAATAGTTTTGCCCTAAAGATTTGAGGCACTACTTGTATGGAGAGAAGTGTGAGATTCACAAACCATAGGAGCTCTAGTACATTCTTACGTAGAAAGAGCTCAACATACGCCAGAGGAGGGCGGTTAGAGCTAATCAAGAATTATGATTGGGCGATTCTTATCATTCGGGGAAAGCCAATATGGTGGCTGATGCCCTTAGTAAAAAGGAGAGACTCAAGATGATAATGTCTTTTGGAGAGTTTATAAGAGATTTTGAGAAAATGGAAATAGTAGTGAAGCGAAACCCGGAAGCCGTCCGAAAAGCTGTTTGAGAGATAGCAATA